>NC_053496.1:164948211-165025711 GCF_905171775.1 Rana temporaria
CCTCTGTGGGCTCTTGACAACTGATGTAAGGGGGGTGGAGTGCTCAGGACATCTAGTCCTACAGATAAAAATTAAAAACTGGCCTTTTGAGGGCAACCATAATGCTGATGAGGCCTGCGATGAAATGGAGTTGGCCCCTCCTGCCCTAAGTGGACAACCACTGAATTAGAGCTTTAGTGTAATGAAAAATTTAGTGTTAGCAACTGGGTCAATGAAATGTTCCATATTAAAGCGGAGTTCCAGCCACAATTTCACTTTTTAAATATAAATACCCCTGTAATACACAAGCTTAATGTATTCTAGTAAAGTTAGTCTGTAAACTAAGGTCCGTTTTGTTAGGTTGTTACAGCATTTAGACACTTTATAAAACAGAAATTGACTGGGGCCATCTTAAGTTTGGGCATCATGAAGCCAGACTGTATGACTTCCTGGATTTCAGCCTTGCAGATCTCACACATGCTCAGTGCTGCACAAGCAGTGTCAGATCAGGTTTCAGCACCTGTGCTGTCCAAGTCACATGATTCTTTGAGACTGGGGAGTGCACAGACTCCTGGAAAGTTACACCCACTACATTCCCAGGAGTCTGTGCGGTGCAGGTTAGGAAGCATTAAGCACCTAGGTGCAGGAAGTGGGAAGATTAACTATTCTGCCTAGCAACAACACTTTGAAGGCATCTAAAAAAAAAAAAAAAATTCGTAAAGGACTAATGACATTTTTTTAAAACTACTGATGTAATGTTATATTTATGGGTGGAACTCCACTTTAATCGGGCTGGGGGAATGGGGGGGGGGTGTCTTGGGGGTAGGTTGCTGAAGTTGAGCATCTTTAGACACAAATTCACCACTGGTTACAGGCCAGTAATTGTATCGGTGATCCAAGGGCATCCATTTAACTTCTTACATCCAGATGGTTGTAAAATTTACGCAAGAGTATTCCATAAATCCATGCAATCTTGGCTCAATTTTGAATCTTCAGTCCCCGGTTAGTTCACAAATCTCTTCATGTAAACCAGTGCCGGAACGTTCCATCCCGGAATCTGAACACCGCCACGAGATGGGAAATGTACAAGACCTTCGGCCAACCAATTTGCTCCTCTCTAGCTAAATAGGTATCACTATTTAAAATACCAGATCCTCTCGCATTTGTTCTCCCTCTGGTGATCGAGAAGATACGCCCTCCGGCCGAAGCTCTTCCCGCATTCGGGACAAGAATAAGGCTTAAGCCCCGTGTGAGTCCTCTGGTGGGCCACAAGATTGGACTTGTCTGTGAAGCTTTTCCCACACGTCGAACAAGAATAAGGCTTTTCCCCCGTGTGTATGCGTTTATGGGTGACCAGGTGGGATTTCTGCGTGAACCGTTTCCCGCAGATGGAACACGGGTACGGCCTGTCGCTGTTGTGGATCCTCTCGTGCGTGATCAGGTTCGACTTGTGCGCAAAGGATTTTCCGCATTCCGTGCAGGACACCGACTCCGGGCCTTTCAGGGCTTTCTGACGCGCGTGAAGCTTGGCCCTCTGGGAAAAACACTCGTTCAGGTCGAAACACGGAGCCATGACCTCGCTCCAGGAAACAGAAGGGTCGTTGGCTTGACGGGAGAAGTCGGGAAAAGCGCCCCCGTGTGTGGAGGGGTCAGAGGACAGCTCTGCGCTGTTCAGTATAGGATGGAAGTTTGGGGTGATGGCGCTGTCTTCCGTGGAATCCGATGCAAGTTCATCGTCTTCTATTTCAACATCTGGATAACTTATAGCACATTTTTCCAAATTGTTCCTCATGTATCGTCCATCTGCAGCAAATAAGAGAGGAATGGTAATGTAGACATCAGGCCTGATCAAAAAAAAATTATCGCATGAATGGCAGTGTTACTAAACCCAGTAGCCTGCGTTCACTATATCTGATCTCCCAAAGTACGCAGAACATCGAAATGCAATTTGTTTAGTAAATAAACTGCTAAATACATTTTCTCATTAGCAGTATATAGCAGTCTTGTGACTTCTATCAGTGTCTGGTTAAAGCTTGTAGGAGGAGTTTTCATTCTCCTCTGACTGTCTTTACAAACCCCTGACCCTCTGTCTGGACAGTTCTAATCACATGCACCCTCCCAAAAAAAAAAAAAAAAGAAGAAGCAGACTCTCTAGCAATAGACACCACGCTGAGCGTGTGCAGAGTGTCCCCAAGGCTCTATACTATCAGCAGATAGATTGGGGCTAGTAGAAAAAGAGGAGGATCAGAGAAGACAGGATCAAACAGCCTTTTTACACAATGCGGAGGATTAACCCCTTAAGGTTCCACAGTGAGCATAACAAGCATGCTTTACTGCATAAACACACTGATTTTACAGTTGTGGGTTTAGTAACATATTAATCTCTAGAAGGTTTTACCCCATTTGCGCAGTAATGCAACTTTTTCGTCACACAAATAGAGATTTCTTTTGGTGGTATTTGATCACCACTGGGTGTTTTATTTTGCATTATATAAAATAAAAAAGTCCAAAACTGTGTGTGTATGTGTATGTGTATGTGTATGTGTATATATATATATATATATATATATATATATATATATATATATATATATATATATATATATATATATATATATATATATATATATATACACACATATATATATATATATATATACACACATACACATACACCGTATTTATCGGCGTATAACACGCACCCTAACTTTAAGAGGGAAGATTCAGGGAAAAAAACTTCCAAAGCACCCTGCGTATAACCCTCTATTTTCAGGGTAAAAAAGTGAGTGTTATACGCCAATAAATACAGTATATATACACACACACATTATATATATATATATATATATATATATATATATATATATATATATATATATATATATATATATATATATATATATATATATATATATATATATATATATATACATATATATATATATACACACACACACACACACACACACACACACACACACACACACACACAGAAATACATACATACATACATACATACATACATACACATATACACACACAGAAATACATACACACACACACACACAGAAATACATACACACACACACACACAGCACTGCCTTAACCCTCTTGGAGGTCACCAGAGCTTCACAGGTTGCCACTGGTGTCCTCTTCCCCTCCTCCATGATGACATCACAGAGCTGGAGGATGTTAGAGACCTTGCGCTCCTCCACCTTTCTTTTATGGAGGCCCCACAGACGCTCAATAGGGTTTAGGTCTGGAGACATGCTTGGTCAGTCCAGCACCTTTACCCTCAGCTTCTTTAGCAAGGCAGTGGTCTTCTTGGAGGTGTGTTTGGGGTCGTTATCATGTTGGAATACTACCCTGTCACAGTACATGTTGGCATTCATGGTTCCCTCAATGAACTGTAGCTCCCCAGTGCCGGCAGCACTCATGCAGCCCCAGACTGACGCCCCCACCACTATGCTTGACTGTAGGCAAGACACGCTTGTCTTTGTACTCCTCACCTGGTTGCCGCCACACACGCTTCACACCATCTGAACCAAATAAGTTTATCTTGGTTTCATCTGACCACAGGACATGGTTCCAGTAAGCCATGTCCTTAGTCTGCTTGTCTTCAGCAAACTGTTTGCAAGCTATCTTGTGCATCAGCTTTAGAAGAGGCTTCCTTCTGGGACAACAGCCATGCAGACCAATTTGATGCAGTGTATGGTCTGAGCACTGACAGGCTGACCCCCCCACCCCTTCAACCTCTGCAGCAATGCTGCTAGCACTCATACCGTTTCCCATTGAGCCATCGTACTGGGGTCAGGCTGCATCCTCATGTAGCCTTACAGTATTGCAGCAGCAGCAATGTAGTGCTGGTACCCTTTGGTATGAAACACTATCACCCTTATTTTACTGGCAGGATCAACATGTATTTAGTAAAGCAATAGCATAAACAGAGAGCACAATGTTATTTAGAGCTGCGTGTGCTTCTATTTTGCACTAGTTAATTTTAAATTTTGCCCAAACACATACTTAATGCCTTTCCGTTAGGCCTATAGCAGAATGACGGTCAAGCGGAGGAATGACGTTGTATAAATGTCATTCAGAACAGGCTGCTTGTGTGCGCCCCCGGGGGCACACAGTTTGGCGATATGTGTTGCGGTGTGTCCAAAAAGAACATACGACATGGGCTCTTTACCATGTGATCAGCTGTGTCCAATCACAGCAGATCACAGTGTAAATAGAAAATGATGATCATCGGCATTCCTCTCCTCACACTGACAGCGCGAGAGGAGAGCCGATGAGCGGCTTTCCTCACAGGGGTCGGTGCCCACCAGCGATGCCAAACAGCGCCCATTAGTGCTGCCTTTCAGTGCCGGCTATCAGTGACCATCAATGCTGCATATTAGTGCCTCCTCATCAGTGCTGCCTATGAGCCCAGGGAATTAGTGCCTCCTCATCAGTGAACAAGAAAAATTACTTATTTACTAAATTGTATAACAGAAACTAAGAAACTTTTTTTTTTTCCAAAATATTCAGTCTTTTTTCATTTGTTTAGTAAAAAAATAAAAATAAATCAGAAAGCCAGCTGTGATTAAATTACAACCAAAAGAAAGCTGTATTTGTGTGAAAATATAATATATATATATATATATATATATATATATATATATATATATATATATATATATATATATATATATATATATATATGTGATATATACACACACACACACACACACACACACACATATATATATATTAGTGCTGTCAGTTAAACGCGCTATTAACGGCGTTAACGCAAACCCACGTTAACGCCGTCAATTTTTTTATCGCGCGATTAACGAGGCGGCGTTCGGGGGTTATACCGGGATGATGCCTGCAGCCGCAGGCATCATCCCGGTACCGTTGTTTAGAGCGGGCGATCGGCTATCCAAACATAACAACCGATGCGGCTAAAAGCCGCTCGGTTGTTATGCCGGAGGAGCGGGAGGGGACATCCCCCCCCCTCCCGCCGCCTTTCGCCGCTCTGACCGGGCCTCCCGTTCCACCGGGAGACCCGATCCTCCATCCGGCGCCTTCTGTGTCCAGGCGGAGACTGACACTAAGCCGTAAGCGGCTTTGATTCAGTCTCCGCATTGAAACCACGGAAGCGACGTCATGACGTCACTTCCGGGTTTCTCGGCTGCCAATGGCGCCGGATTTAAAAAAGTACACAGTATTCAGAATCGCCGTTTTCGGCGATCTGAATACTTTGAAGTGCAAAGGAGGGCTCGGAGGTCTTTTAGACCCCCGATCCCTCCATAAAAAGAGTACCTGTCACCACCTATTGCTGTCACAAGGGATGTTTACATTCCTTGTGACAGCAATAAAAGTGATCAAAATGTAAAAAAATTAAAAAAACACAATTTAATATTATAAAAAAATAAATAAATAAGAAAACAAAAAAAAAATTTTTGGCGCGATTAATCGTGAGTTAACTATGACATTAATGCGATTAATCGCGATTAAAAATTTTAATCGCTTGACAGCACTAATATATATGTGTGTGTGTGTGTGTGTGTGTGTGTGTGTGTGTGTGTGTGTGTGTATATATATTTATTACACACACATACACATACATACATACATATATACACACACACACACACACACAGTACAGACCAAAAGTTTGGACACCTTCTCATTCAAAGAGTTTTCTTTATTTTCATGACTATGAAAATTGTAGATTCACACTGAAGGCATCAAAACTATGAATTAACACATGTGGAATTATACATAACAAAAAAGTGTGAAACAACTGAAAATATATTTCATATTCTAGGTTCTTCCACCTTTTGCAGCAGACACGTCTCTAGAACTGGTAAGAGGAGACTGTGTGAATCAGGCCTTCATGGTAGAATATCTGCTAGGAAACCACTGCTAAAGAAAGGCAACAAGCAGATGAGACTTGTTTTGGGCTAAAGAACACAAGGGATGGACATTAGACCAATGGAAATCTGTGCTTTGGTCTGAGGAGTCCAAACTTGAGATCTTTGGTTCCAACCCCCGTGTCTTTGTGCAACACAGAAAAGGTGAACGGATGGACTCTACATGCCTGGTTCCCACCGTGAAGCATGGAGGAGGAGGTGTGATGGTGTGGGGGGGCTTTGCTGGTGACACTGTTGGGGATTTAATCAAAATTGAAGGCATACTGAACCAGCATGGCTACCACAGCATCTTGCAGCGGCATGCTATTCCATCTGGTTTGCGTTTAGTTGGACCATCATTTATTTTTCAACAGGACAATGACCCCAAACACACCTTCAGGCTGTGTAAGGGCTATTTGACCAAGAAGGAGAGTGATGGGGTGCTGCGCCAGGTGACTACCTCTTGAAGCTCATCGAGAGAATGCCAGGAGTGTGCCAAGCAGTAATCAAAGCAAAAGGTGGCTACTTTGAAGAACCTAGAATATGAAATATATTTTCAGTTGTTTCACACTTTTTTGTTATGTATAATTCCACATGTGTTCATTCATAGTTTTGATGCCTTCAGTGTGAATCTACAATTTTCATAGTCATGAAAATAAAGAAAACTCTTTGAATGAGAAGGTGTCCAAACTTTTGGTCTGTACTGTATATATATATATATAAAAAAAATAACACCTTAATTTGGGTACATTGTTGCATGACCGCGCAATTGTCATTTAAAGTGTGAGTGCTGAAAGCTGAAAATGGTCCTGGGCAGGAAGGGGGTATAAGTGGCAAGTGGTTAAAGACATTCACTGTGGAAAATGTGACCCCAAAAAAAGAGGTTAAGAAGACAGACAACTAGTCACCTGTTACTCACCTGTGCAGATCCCTGGATGGAATTCATCTTCATCACCCTCCATTTGTGTTTCTTCCTGTTTGAACTCCTTCTGAAGTTCTGTAAATAAAGATGAGATGTATGAGAGACCCCAGAGTGAGTGTGAGTGAGTGTGTGTGTGTGAGGGGACTGGTCATGTGAGGAGGATAGTCTAAAGCAGACCTGGGCAAACTACGGCCCGCGGGCCGTATACGGCCCAGCGGACCTTTTAATCCGGCCCCCGGGCAGTGTTGCCAATAGGGTTGTCCCGATACCGAGTATTAGCGGGAGTACTCGTACTCCCGCTAATACCCCCGATACTAAAATAGAATACTTCCGTCGCCGAAACCGCCGCCGCTGCCACGTTAATCACCGCGGCGGGGAACATTACAGACAGCGTTCGTTTGAACAGCTGTTTTCCCCGCCGCGCATAGACACTTCCCCTTGGACGGATCTGTCCAATCGCGAGCAAGGGGGAGTCACATAGACACTCCCCCTTGCTCGCGATTGGACAGATCCGTCCAAGGGGGAGTGTCTATGCGCAGCGGGGAAAACAGCTGTTCAAACGAACGCTGTCTGTAATGTTCCCCGCCGCGGTGATAACAGTAGGTACGGGGGACAATGGCTGCTGTACGGGGGACAATGGCTGCTGTAAGGGGGACAATGGCTGCTGTAAGGGGGACAATGGCTGTTGTAAGGGGGACAATGGCTGTTGTAAGGGGGACAATGGCTGTTGTAAGGGGGACAATGGCTGCTGTACGGGGGACAATGGCTGCTGTACGGGGGACATGGCTGCTGTACGGGGGACATGGCTGCTGTACGGGGGACATGGCTGCTGTACGGGGGACATGGCTGCTGTACGGGGGACATGGCTGCTGTACGGGGGACATGGCTGCTGTACGGGGGACATGGCTGCTGTACGGGGGACATGGCTGCTGTACGGGGGACATGGCTGCTATACGGGGGACATGGCTGCTATACGGGGGACACATAAGTATCGGTATTCGGTATCAGCGAGTACATAAAAAAAAGTATCGGTACTTGTACTCAGTCCTAAAAAAGTGGTATCGGGACAACCCTAGTTGCCAACCGTCCGTAGAATTACGGACAGTACGTAAATAAAAGGCACTTTTTCCCTGTTCGTAAAAGTCCGTAATAAGGGAAATGTGCCCGTAAAAAGATCCGAATGTGAGCCGCAGCGCAGGCAGCGTCTAGTCCTCCTACATTATGCATAGCCTCGCCCTCTCTGACCGCCCAGCCCACCACCACCCGCCGCGCAGCCAATTGTCAAAGCGCATTTTCTCGCTAACAACACTGCTGCCAGCCTATTCAAAAGAGCAGCGCGGGGAAACTGAGGAACATCGTAGAATGTGTGGACTCTGTGGAGAGCGGCACCGGCGGGATAGCACACAGCAGCAGATGTAGTGGACACACTGCAGACGCACCCCCACTGTGACGGAGTGGACTGAGTGAAGGCAGACGGAGACCGACCAGTGCGCCTGCCTGCCTGCTCTGCCCGCCCGACTGACTGACTGTAGCAGTCGGCCAGCCGCCATGCTGGTGCCCGGACCTGGAGTGGACCCTGGTCTCCACTCTCTTCGTTGGAGTAGGACTCCTCGCGACGCCTGCTGCCTGCCCTCAGTGCCACTGCCCTGGCCTTGTCTGGTGAGTCCTCCTCAGTCCAGCAGCAGAGTGTGAAGTGCTATCCTACCTAGACATCATCAGTATGCTGTGTCCTCCTCCTGTGCCCCTTTCACCTCTCCACAGGTCAGATCTGTGGAGAGGTGAAAGGGGCACAGGAGGAAGACACAGCATACTGATGATGTGAAGAAGTGATATGATAATTTATTTGCAGCCTCTGTGCCATGTCCCCAGCATCTGTCCCCCTCCTGTGTCATGTCCCCAGCGTCTGTCCCCCTCCTGTGCCATGTCCCCAGCGTCTGTCCCCCTCCTGTGCCATGTCCCCAGCGTCTGTCCCCCTCCTGTGCCATGTCCCCAGCCTCTGTCCCCCTCCTGTGTCATGTCCCCAGCCTCTGTCACCCTCCTGTGTCATGTCCCCAGCCTCTGTCCCCCTCCTGTGTCATGTCCCCAGCCTCTGTCCCCCTCCTGTGCCATGTCCCCAGCCTCTGTCCCCCTCCTGTGTCATGTCCCCAGCCTCTGTCCCCCTCCTGTGCCATGTCCCCAGCCTCTGTCCCCCTCCTGTGCCATGTCCCCAGCGTCTGTCCCCCTCCTGTGCCATGTCCCCAGCCTCTGTCCCCCTCCTGTGTCATGTCCCCAGCCTCTGTCACCCTCCTGTGTCATGTCCCCAGCCTCTGTCCCCCTCCTGTGTCATGTCCCCAGCCTCTGTCCCCCTCCTGTGCCATGTCCCCAGCCTCTGTCCCCCTCCTGTGTCATGTCCCCAGCCTCTGTCCCCCTCCTGTGCCATGTCCCCAGCCTCTGTCCCCCTCCTGTGTCATGTCCCCAGCCTCTGTCCCCCTCCTGTGTCATGTCCCCAGCCTCTGTCCCCCTCCTGTGCCATGTCCCCAGCCTCTGTCCCCCTCCTGTGTCATGTCCCCAGCCTCTGTCCCCCTCCTGTGTCATGTCCCCAGCCTCTGTCCCCCTCCTGTGCCATGTCCCCAGCCTCTGTCCCCCTCCTGTGCCATGTCTATAACAAGTACTCGTACGAGTTGTCCAACAATGATATTTACTGCTTTTTATAAAGAAATACAATTGATTTTATGCAGTATTGAGTTTAGCCTTTTGGCCCGGCCCTCCAAAATATTTTTAGTTTCTCATGTGGCCCCATCGAAAAAATAATTGCCCACCCCTGGTCTAAAGGCTCAGTATCACTTGCTACCACTTTAACACAAATTAACCTACCACTTCAACATGCTTATGTGTTTTTGATGCTTTTTTGAAGCTTTAATGAAGCTTGCCAAATGCCCTGTGTGTGTTGATTATCTATTCGTTTTAAAGAGGCCCAGTAGAACCCCAGCTCAATAGTACCCCAAGCAGATTCCCAGCTTATTAGAAGCTTAGTAGAACCCCCAGCTCTGCTGATCCTCTGCTCAGTAGTAACCCCTAGCTCTGCTGATCCTCTGCTCAGTAGTGTAATGGTCAGGGGTTAACACCGTTACGATATTCCATTCCACCAACCCACGACAGCTTATCCGACACTCCAACAATCCAGCAGACACGATCCATAAGAATTCCCCAGAAGGACGAGACACACAGCTCTGTCTCTGGTTCAAACGAATGACACTTTAATGGTAAACTCTCAGATTTTTATACAGTTAGAAAGCATGCTGCAGTAAATCACAGGGACAATGAAACACTCCACCCAAAACATCACACAATGGGTGCTTAACGAGTCCCCCTCAATCCACATCCCAGACAGACATTCTGGCACCAAATCTACATGAATCAATTACTATGGCAGACATGACTTGTGGAGTGTGTTAACTCACAACACATATTGGCATCAATAGAACTTTCACACAATACAGGGCTAGTTAGCATAGCACAATGAAATATCTTAGGAGCCAGACTCAATTAACACCTCAACAGTCTGTGTCCCCACATGAATGAGTCACTCTGCTATTGACCTGTTGTGGGCAAAATTAACCACCTGTAATATTCCAAGATCCTGCAATACATGAATTATCATTCATGTCCCATCTCATGTAATCCGAGATATAATTTCTCAGTCATCCTATGCCCCTACTGGACATAGGCTGACCCTAGACCCAAGAGTCATTAGTGAAGCTGGCACAGGAGTACCCCGCATCCTTCAAAAGTCTCTGGGTATCACGGGCCATTCAGTTACAAGTAGTAACCCCCAGCTCTGCTGATCCTCTGCTCAGTAGTAACCCCCAGCTCTGCTGATCCTCTGCTCAGTAGTAACCCCCAGCTCTGCTGATCCTCCGATTTGCTGATCCTCCTCTCTCTCCAGTCCTTGCTCATTTCACGCTATGCTGCTCACTATGTGTGACATCTGCTAGTTTCTCCTGCTCCAATACCCCACCTCTGCTGGTTTTCTGCCGCTCAGTGCCATCTCTCTGGTCCCCGCTCATCTTCTGCCATAGCTTTCCCATGTTGCACACCACGTGTGCCATCTGCTAGTTGCTCGGCTCCAGTCCAGACCCCGCTCATCTTACTGCTGCTCCACACTGCACACCAGATACGACGTCTGCACCGGACACTCCCACAATACAGCAGGTAAAATAAGTATTAAACACGTCACCATTTTTCTAGGTAAATCCATTTCTAAAGGTGCTATTGACAATTTTTACCACATGTCGGTAACAACCCATGCAATCCATACATACAAAGAAACCAAAACAAGTTCAGAAATTAAGCTATGTGTAATAAAAATGGAATGACACAGGGAAAAAGTATTGAACACGCTAACTGAAATGTATTTAATACTTGGTGCAAAATCCTTTGTGGATAATGACAGCTTCAAGACGCCCCCTGAAACTAGTCACATGCATCGCTCAGGTGTGATTTTGGTCCATTCTTCCACACAAACAGTCTTCAAATCTTGAAGGTTCTCTGGGCTTCTTCTATGAACTCTGATCTTTCCATTGATTTTCTATTGGATTCAAGTCAGGTGATTGGCCGGGCCATTCTAGAAACTTTATTTTCATTCTTTGAAACCAATTGGTAGTTTCCTTAGCTTTATGTTTGGGATCATTGTCTTGCTGAAATGTCCTCCCTCGTTACATCTTCATCATCCTGGTATATGGCAGCAGATTTTTATCAAGAATGTCTTGGTACATTTTTCCCATTCATCCTTCCTTCAGTCATAGGAAGTTTGCCAGTGCCATATGCTGAAAAGCAGCCCAACACAATGATGTTCCCACCTCCAAAAACTTATTTGTTGGTATGGGGGGTGTTTTTGGGGTGTAGTGCCATTTGACCTCCAAACATGGTGTGTATTATGGCATCCGAAGAGTTCAATTTTGGTCTTATCTGATCAGACTATATTCACCCCATATTTCACAGGCTTGTCAAAATATTGTGCAGAAAACTTTAACCACGCAACGCCCGCCGCACGACTATTTACGTCCGCAAAATGGCACGGACAGGCAGAAGGGCGTATATATACGTCCTTGCCTTTCCGCGGGTCCGATCGGGAGACACCCCCCCCCCCCCGCTGCGTGCGGCTTACCTTGGGGAGCGATCCGGGACGACGGCGCGGCTATTCGTTTATAGCCGCTCCGTCACAATCGCTCCCCGGAACTGAAGAACGGGGAGAGCCGTATGTAAACACGGCTTCCCCGTGCTTCACTGTGGCGGCGTATCGATCGAGTGATCCCTTTTATAGGGGAGACACAATCGATGACATCAGACCTACAGCCACACCCCCCTACAGTTGTAAACACACACTAGGTGAAGCCTAACACGTTCAGCGCCCCCTGTGGTTAACTCCCAAACTGCAACTGTCATTTTCACAATAAAGAATGCAATTTAAATGCATTTTTTGCTGTGAAAATGACAATGGTCCCAAAAATGTGTCAAAATTGTCCGAAGTGTCCGCCATAATGTCGCAGTCACGAAAAAAAAAATCGCTGATCGCCGCCATTAGTAGTAAAAAAAAAAATGTTTTATAAAAATGCAATAAAAATATCCCCTATTTTGTAAACGCTATAAATTTTGCGCAAACCAATCGATAAGCGCTTATTGTGATTTTTTTACCAAAAATATGTAGAAGAATACGTATCGGCCTAAACTGAGGAAAAAAAAAAATGTATATATGTTTTTGGGGGATATTTATTATAGCAAAAAGTAAAAAATATTGAATTTTTTTCAAAATTGACGCTCTATTTTTGTTTATAGCGCAAAAAATAAAAACCGCAGAGGTGATCAAATACCACCAAAAGAAAGCTCTATTTGTGGGGGAAAAAGGACGTCAATTTGGTTTGGGAGCCACGTCGCACGACCGCGCAATTGTCTGTTAAAGCGACACAGTCCCGAACTGTAAAACCTGGCCTGGGCATTTAGCTGCCTAAAGGTCCGGGGCTTAAGTGGTTAAACGAGCTTCAACATGCTTTTCTTCAGCAATGGAGTCTTGCGTAGTGAGCGTACATACAGGCCCTGGCAGGTGAGTGCATTACTTATTGTTTTCTTCTAAACAATTGTATCTGACAATTCCAGGTCTTTCTCAATCTTTCCAAAAGTGGCCCTTGGCTCTTTGACAACTCTTCTGATAATTCTATTTACTCCTCTCTCCAAAATACATGGTAAAATTATGTTCTTTCCACTTCCGGATTATGGCCCCAACAGTGCTCACTGGAACATTCAGAAGCTTAGAAATCCTATTGTAACCAATGATATTAGTATGTTTTGCAACAATAAGGTTGCAAAGGTCTTAAGAGAGCTCTTTGGTTTTACCCATGAGACGTTTGTGTGACACCTTTGTATTTATCATCACTTGCCTGACCTCAAAACGTTGCACTATTGTGATGTTTGTTTTGCTTAAAATAAAATTTGGACGTAATTGGACGATGCACGGTTTGCTGGCAAATATGGGCTAGATTCAGTAACACTTACGATGGTAGATACGCCGTCGTAAGTCCGAATCCACGCCGTCGCAACTTTAAGCGTATACTCAAATTGAGATACGCTTAAATGTTGCTAAGATACGACCGGCGTAAGTCTCCTACGCCGTCGTATCTTAGGGTGCATATTTACGCTGGCCGCTAGGTGGCGCTTCCGTTGATTTCCGCATAGAATATGCAAATGAGCTAGATACGCCGATTCAGGAATATACGTGCGCCCGGCGGATTTTTTTTACGTCGTTTGCGTAAGGCTTTTTACGGCGTAAAGTTACTCCTGCTATATGAGGCATAGCCAATGTTAAGTATGGACGTCGGGACAGTGTCGCATTTTACGTCGTTTACGCAAGTCGTTCGCGAATAGGGCTTTGCGTAAATTACGTTCACGTCAAAAGCATTGACTATTTGCGACGTGATTAGGATCATGCACACTGGGATACGTTCACGGACGGCGCATAAGCCGTTTGTTAGAAACGTCATTTACGTGGGGTCATGTTTTATTTACATAAAACACTCCCACCTCTTCACAATTTGAATTAGGCACACTTACGCCGGCAGATTTACGCTACGCCGCCGTAACTTAGTGCGCAGGTTCTTTGTGAATACAGAACCTGCCTCACTAAGTTACGGCGGGCTTTCTGAATCTAGCCCTATGTTTGTTTGAAGTTTCCAGTGCCCAGCTGGTGATCGTTTCAGCACCCATCCTTTCTTTAGGAGCCATTTTTCCAGGAACGTGTGCGATTGGACTATAGACTAGACCTTTGTAGTTAAACACATTTTCATAGGACATCATTTGAGGTTGAACCAGCTGATATTAATTTGCACTGACAAGGGGCAGGATTGCTTTCTAATTACTGATAGATTTCAGCTGGCGTCTTGGCTTTCCATGCCCCTTCGCACCTTTCTTTTATTTAGGTGTGCAATACTTTTTCCTTGTGCGATTCTATTTATTTACACATAACTTCAATTCTGAACGTATTTGTTTTGGCATCTTTGTATGCAGGGCCGCTGATAGAAATCATGGGGCCCCGTACAGCCTACCTGACGGGGCCCCCTTCAGCTCCACCCCTGGTCCCGCCTTTAGGTCCACCCCTGGCCCCGCCTTGAAACTGTCTCTGCAGCACGTTACGGGATTGGCGGCATTGGTAGGCACCTGGAGCAGAGAACCGGGGGGGGGCTGCCGTCTGAAATTGAAGCGGGAGGGGGGGGGCTGCCGCGAATTGAGAAGCGGAGGGGGGCCCTTTACAAATTATTAATAAAAATGAAAAAATAAAAATAAACATTTATAAAAAAATAAAAAAAAAGGGGGGGGAGGTGCCATTCAGGGCCCTGGGGACCTCTGGGCCCTTTAATTAAAAAAAAAAAAAAAAAAAAAACCATTTATAAAAAAAAAGGGGGTTTGCCACATGGAGACCTCATGAGCCCTTTAATATATATATACACACACACACACACACATATATAAGGAATAAAAAGAAAAAAAAATTAAATAAAATATGAAAAAAAAAAGAATAAATAAAAAAAGGGGGATTGCCATCCAGGGCCCTGGGGACCTTTAATAATAATAATAATATTATATATATATATATAATAAAAAAAATATATAAAAATGTATTTATTTTTTTATAAAAAAATGGGGTGTTTTCATCCCGGGCCCTGGGGATCTCCGGGCCCCTGGGGAGCCCCGTACCCCTAAGAAAAAAAAATTGTCCCTTTAATAAAAAATATATTTTTTTTTATAAAAAATAAAAAAAATGGGGGTTGCCATCCGGGGCCCTCGGACCCCTGGGGACCCCCGGACCTCTAAAAAAAATAAAAAAAAAATTAAAAAAATGGCCCTTTAATAAAAATTAAAATAAAAATATATTAAAAAATATATATATATTTTTTATAAAAAATAAATAAAAAAAAAGGGGAGTTGTCATCTGGGACCCTGTGGGCCTCCGGGCCCCTACAACAGGGCCAGTTGTACTGGCTTATCAGCGGCCCTGTTTGTATGTGTGGATAGCATGGGTTGTTACCGACATGTGGTGAACATTTCATGTCACTAACACCTTTAGAAATACATTTACCAAGAAAAATGGTGACATGTTCAATACTTATTTTACCTGCTGTATACACATGAACCGGAAATGACTGCTGATGAGGTCTTTTCAGTTCACTTGTTGGTTTCTCCAGTGCATCCTGGGAGATCTCATGCCTGCAATACCTCCAAAACAGAGCGAAACCAATGCTGAACACGAGCGTTGCCATAGACTTCTATGAAGGCTTTATAGAACTTTTGAAGCACCAAGAAAGCAACATGGGGTATCATTTTTGAAGCAAAGCAAACAACGCTTTAACAGGACTGTAAAATAACCATTTTATTTAGTGACAGGCGCTATGATTAGCATTCAGAGTGCTTTAACCACTTCCGGACCGCCGCATGTACATTTACGTCGGCAGAATGGCTCGGACAGGCACATCAACGTACCTGTATGTGCCTGCCTAGACGTGGGTCCAATCGGGACCCCCCCCCCCCCCCCCCCGGTACATGCGGTGGTTCCCGTGGCTTCACGAGCGATCCGGGATGAGGGGGCGGCTGTTCGTTTTTGTCCGCCCCCTCCGGATCGCTCACAGCCAATGAGAGCACTCCCCCGCGTGTCACTTCCTCCTCCTGTGTAAACACAGGAAGGGGGAAGTGATGTATTCTCTCCTCTCGGCGGTTTTTTCAACCGCCACTGAGGACAGAATACATCACACAGTAAGTCGCACCAACACTACTCTGACACACACTACACATAGGCACATTAACCCCCCCGATCACCCCCCCCCCCCCATAACAGGGTCACTAAATGCAGTGATCATATATGTACTGATCACTGCATTTAGTGTCAGTGTGACAGGCAGTTAGTGTTAGGTTCAGGGTAGCCCCCGTACCCCCCCCCTAATAAAGTTTTAACCCCTTGATCACCGCCCTAGTTAACCCTTTCACTCCCTATTGCCAGTGTGACTAAGCGATCATTTTTCTGATCGCTGTATTAGTGTCGCTGTTCCCGCTAGGTAGCTAATTTTTTTTTTATTGCGATTTTTTTTACTAAAGACATGTGGCTGAATACATTTTGGCCTAAATGTTTGACTAAAATTTAGTTTATTTGATTTTTCTTATAACAAAAAGTAAAAAATATTGTTTTTTTCCAAAAATGTCGCTCTATTTTTGTATATAGCGCAAAAAATAAAAAATAAAAATCGCAGAGGCGATCAAATACCACCAAAAGAAAGCTCTATTTGTGGGAAGAAAAGGACGTGAATTTTGTTTGGGAGCCACGTCGCACGACCGCGCAATTGTCTGTTAAAGCGACGCAGTGCCGAATTATAAAAACCCCTTGGGTCATTTAGCAGCATATTGGTCCGGTCCTTAAGTGGTTAAAAAGCATGTCCAATGCCACATTTTAAAGTGTAAACGAGCCCTAAGAGAGGCTGATGGCTCCTGGTTCCCCCACTGGGCACATATGGTCTCCCCATTATCGTCTACTGACAGAAGAGAGGGGGGAGAAGAGATTGTAGTGACTGAACAAGGAGAATCTGGGACTCTTTTCTGGATATAGTCTTAAAGTGGTTGTAAAAGCACAAGGTAAAAAAAAAAAAAGGGTGCAGGCCCCTTAATACTTACCTGCGCCCCTCTCAATCCAGTGATGTCCACCAGAGCCTTGACTCTCCAGAGACTCACACTCCTGATTGGCAATCGCAGCTAGTGAGCCAAAAGCCAATCTGGAGACGAGGGGAGAAACGCGGCTCCGTGTGTGAATAGACACACAGTGCCACAGCTCAGGAGCGCACCTTGCTGTGGGGGCACCCGGCAGGAAGGAGGAGCCAGGAGCGCCGGTGAGGAACCCGAGCTGCTCTGTGCAAAACCAACTGTATAGAGCAGGCAAGTATAACATTTTTTCCCCCTTTAAAATAACAACCAACATGGCTTTAACCACTTAAAAGGGGTTGTAAAGGTTAGTTTTTTTTCCAAAAATAGCTTCCTTCACCTTAGTGCAGTCCTCCTTCACTTACCTCATCCTTCCATTTTGCTTTTAAATGTCCTCATTTCTTCTGAGAAATCCTCACTTCCTGTTCTTCTGTCTGTAACTACACGCAGTAATGCAAGGCTTTCTCCCTGGTGTGGAGTGTCGTGCTCGCCCCCTCTCTTGCACTACAGGAGAGTCAGGACACCCACTAACACACAGCTCCTTTCTCTATCTGCAACGTAGAGAGCGTCCTGACTCTCCTGTTGTCCAAGGGAGGGGGCGAGCACAACACTCCACACCAGGGAGGAAGCCTCGCATTACTGTGTGGAGTTACAGACAGAAGAACAGGAAGTGAGGATTTCTCAGAAGAAATAAGGACATTTAAAAGCAAAATGGAAGGATGAGGTAAGTGAAGGAGGACTGCACTAAGGTAAAGGAAGCCATTTAGGAAAAAAATAAAATTGTACCTTTACAACCCCTTTAATTTAGTGTATTGCTGATTCACTTACCTTTTCCTTTGATTTCTATTCTAAATGTTTTTTTTCGTTGTCTGAATTTCACACTTCCCGTTTCTCCTCAGTAAGCTTGCCCCCATCATCAGATGGGGGTTAGTCAGCCAGAACAGCTTACTGAGGGCATTGAAGAACGGTGGGAGCTCTTACGCTGCCAATAAAAGTGATCTCACGGCGAATCCACAGCAGAGACCACTTTTATCTGAAAGAGGACCGCCCGCTCTTGAAGAGGATACCGGGGTTACGGTAGCTAGCTGCTACCATAACGGTATTCCTCGTCAAAGTAACGACGGCGGGCAGTCCGTAAGTGGTTAATATCACTTTAATTACTGACCTGTGCTGATCTCTGGTGGAACTTCCTTCTCATTACATGGCTTATCGATCATCACATATGGCTCTTCTTCATCATCGGAATCTTCAACTTTAATAACAACCACATCGTCTTTCTAGATAGGACACAATTTAATTAATCAAAGTGCCCTTTTCAGTGTTGATTTTTTAACTTAAAATTACAACTATAGGCAAAACTTTGTATTCGTTCATTTTGTATAGAGCAGTGGTTCTCAACCTTTTTAGTGCCGTGGCCCCTTGGTAACATTTCCCAAGTTGTGGGGACCCCCAATAGAATTTTTTGTTTTTCGTAGTGTGGGCTGTCAGCACCCAAGGCAAGAAATTTGTACCCCCAACCCATGGACATTTAGTGCTCCCCGAGTCCCTTCCACTTTGAACAGTAATAAAACCTCATATGGTACATTTTAGGATGTACCACTCTTTCTTCTCTTTTCTTTCCCTTTTATCTCTCTATCCCAATTCCCCCCCCCCCCCCCATCCCTCTCTCTAGCCGTCTTTCTTGTTCTCTTATTCTCTCTCTTTTTCCTTTCTTCCGCCCTCTCTTTTCCTCTCCCTTCCACGTATTCTTTATTTTTATTCCTTCTCTTACCCCTTGGTGGAAGAGGAATGCGGTGAGTGGCAATGCTGGGGGGAGTTCTGATCAGACAACTTAGGTTCCCTTTGATCAAGGTCACCTGCTCATCTGAGAACTGTAGTGGGGACTTTTAATGGCAACTCTAATCACAGGCAGTGTTACTCACTGTGTCTCCGACTTTGTAGTGTCTCGTAGCAGTGACACCTATGCGGAAGTCAGGAGATCGGGTCTCCTCCAGCCCCTCCCATCTCACAATCCTCACTAGTCAGCGGACAGCTAGTCTCTGCCCCCCAGCCATCCTGTGAACTGAATGGGTGGCTGCGAAGAGGCTGAGTGGGCGGCCGTGTGCTCCAGGAACAGCCCAGCTGGGTGGCCACAAAAAGGCTGGTAGAGTGGTGCAGGCTTCAGGAACAGCCCAGGATTTGGTGACCCCTGGCAAATCATCATTTGACCCCCAGGTTGAGAACCACTGGTATAGAGTAAGAGAGGGTTATAACCCCTGTAAGGTTTATTCTGTGGAACCACAGAATAGTGTAGGAGGTGGCATGGAAAGGGGGAGTTCCTGCACCTATTGTCTGAGAAAAAAAGCCCTGCGTAATACCATTAAATAATCTCTTGTAACTTCCCTTTCAGTTACAACAAAAAACCTCTGAAGAAGACCATTATGGTCGAAACACGTTAGGATTTTTTATACATGCGATGTTCACTGTATCCAGCTGTATACTCTGTTGTATGCTGTTAACTATATGAAAACAGATTGCTATGTCCCTTGTCTATACCGCTACTCATGTCCTATTTATACTCCCCATTTCTTTTGGTGTATGTGACATTCCCTTAAAGGGGTGGTTGACCCTAAAAACTACTTTTTTTTATTACACTGGCCCCCCACTGGCCCCCCACAATACGATTAAGGCTATTATTATTTTTTTGAAGCTGTACATACCTTTGTACAGCATATTCACCCGTTGCAAGTCCCGCGGGAGTGGGCGTTCCTCACATGTCTGATTGACATTTTGACCAAAAACGAGCTCCCCCCCGTCGCGTAAGCCGCGTCACGATTGGCGAAAGGAGCCGAACGGCGATGCGCATGCGCAGTATAGCGCCGACTCGCCGTTCGGCTCCTTTCGCCAACCGTGACGCGGCTTGCGCGACGGGGGGGGAGCTCGTTTTTGGTCAAAATGTCAATCACAGACATGTGAGGAACGCCCACTCCCGCGGGACTCGCAACGGGTGAACATGCTGTACAAAGGTATGTACAGCGTCAAAAAAATAATAATAGCCTTAATCGTATTGTAATGTGGGGGGCCAGTGTAATAAAAAAAAGTAGTTTTTAGGGTCAACCACCCCTTTAATAAACCTTTTTACATTTTTACATATTGCAGCCAACCCTTTATTTGAGCTGCCTAAAAACCCCATTGGGGGAAAAATTTCTCTGTCATCAGTCTTGCAACTGTGCTTGTGTGCCAACAAGGGACATTCTAAGACCCCTTTCACATTGAAAACGCCTATAGCGGAGCGTTAAAATAGCAGTAAAACACCGCAATTTTACCGCGTTTTCAATTTATTTCAATGGAGAGGGGCGTTTTTGGAGCGTTTTAATAGCGCTATATTACAGCGAAAACGCGGCAAAAACGCACCAGTGTGAAAGGGCGCTAATAGGATAAGAAAGCAGAGAGAAACAGAGGGATGAGCTTAACAGTCTGCTGCTTCTCCTCTCACTGTCCAATCACAGGGTGAGGGTGCAACGAGACCGGTGTTACCCCACGTCAAAGAAAAATCAGGATTGGATAGAAAAAAAAAAAAAGATAAAATCCTTTGGCGGGTAAAACAGCTCCCATATAAATAAATAAATACACTACCGTTGTATTGCAACATTTCGGAGCCAAACAAAACCCCTTCCTCAGTTTTACCCTCTTTCAAAATAAAACCTGTGGAAAGTGGGACATTTTAAGCCTCTCGCTGGTGAAAGAGGGCAGAAGCCGAGTATTTCCAATGACTCTGGACCTTTAACCACTTAAAGACCTTGCCTGTTTTTCAGATTTGGTGTTTACAACATTAAAACATTTTTTTTTTGCTAGAAAATTACTTAGAAAAAAAATATATAATGTTTGGGAGTTCTAACACCCTAGAGAATAAAATGGCGGTCATTGCACTACTTTTTGTCACACCGTATTTGCGCAGCGGTCTTACAAGCGCACTTTTTTTTGGAAAAAAATCACTTTTTTGAAGTAAACAGTAAAGTTAGCCCAATTTTTTTTTATGAAAGATAATGTTACGCCAAGTAAAATGATACCCAACATGTCACGCTTCAAAATTGCGCCCGCTCGTGGAATGGCGTCAAACTTTTACCCTTAAAAATCTCCATAGGCGAAGTTTAAAAAATTCTATAGGTTGCATCTTTTTAGTTACAGAGGAGGTCTAGGGCTAGAATTATTGCTCTCGCTCCAACGTTCGCGGCGATACCTCACTTGTTCGGTTTGAACACCGTTTTCATATGCGGGCGCTACTCACGTATGCCTCGTCGGGACGGGGCACTTTAACCACATAAGGACCGCCTTCTGCACGTATACGTCGGCAGAATGGCACGGCTGGGCACATGCACGTACAGGTACGTGCTGTGCTATTGTCCAGCCGTGGGTCGCAGGCGCGCGCCCGCGACCCGGTCCAAAGTCCCGCGATCGGTCCCCGGAGCTGAAGAACGGGGAGAGCCGTGTGTAAACACGGCTTCCCCGTTCTTCACTGTGGCTCCATCATCGATCGTGTCATCCCTTTTATAGGGAAACAATCAATGACATCACACCTACAGCCACACCCCCCTACAGTTGTAAACACACATGAGGTCACACTTAACCCCATCAGCTCCCCCTAGTGGTTAACTCCCAAACTGCAACTGTCATTTTCACAATAAACAATGCAATTTAAATGCATTTTTTGCTGTGAAAATGACAATGGTCCCAAAAATGTGTCAAAATTGTCCGAAGTGTCCGCCATAATGTCGCAGTCACAAAAAAAAAAAAAACGCTGATCGCCGCCATTTGTAGTAAAAAAAAAAAAAAAATTATAAAAATGCAATAAAACTCTCCCCTATTTGGTAAACGCTATAAATTTTGTACCAAAAATAGGTAGAAGAATACGTATCGGCCTAAACTGAGGAAATTATATTTTTTTCTATATATTTTTGGGGGATATTTATTATAGCAAAAAATATTGAATTTTTTCAAAATTGTCGCTCTATTTTTGTTTATAGCGCAAAAAATAAAAACCGCAGAGGTGATCAAATACCACCAAAAGAAAGCTCTATTTGTGGGGGGGGGGGGGGGGGGGGGGGAAGGACGCCAATTTTGTTTGGGAGCCATAAATGTGAATGGTCCCAAAAATGTGTCTGCAATGTCACGGTCACAATAAAAAATGAAATAAATCGCAGATCGCCGCCATTACCAGTATAAAAAAAAAAAAAATGCAATAAAACTATCCCCTATTTTGTAAACGCTATGGGCTAGATTCAGCATTGATTTACGCCGGCGTATCTATAGATATGCCGCGTAAATTCAAAGCTGCGCCGGCGTATCTTCTTTCTGTACTCAGAAAGCAAGATACCCGACATTAGCCCAAGATGCGACTGTCGTAAGTCTCTTACACCGTCGTATCTTAGGGTGCATATTTACGATGGCCGCTAGGTGGCGCTTCTGTTGTTTTCGGCGTAGAATATGCAAATGACCTAAATACGCCGATTCACAAATTTACGTGCGCCCGGCGCTATTTTTTTTACGTCGTTTACGTTAGGCTTTTTCGGCGCAAGGTTGCTCCTGCCATTATGAGGCGTACGCATTGTTAAGTATGGACGTCGTTCCCGTGTCGAATTTTGAATTTTTTACGTCGTTTGCGTAAGTCGTTTGCGAATAGGGCTGGACGTAATTTACGTTCACGCCGAAACCAATGACGTCCTGGCGGCGTACTTTGGAGCAATGCACACTGGGATATTCTTCGGACGGTGCATGCGCAGTACGCTAGGTGGCGCTTCTGTTGTTTTCGGCGTAGAATATGCAAATGACCTATATACGCCGATTCACAAATTTACGTACGCCCGACGCTATTTTTTTACGTTGTTTACGTTAGGCTTTTTCGGCGCAAGGTTGCTCCTGCCATTATGAGGCGTACGCATTGTTAAGTATGGACATCGTTCCCGTGTCGAATTTTGAATTTTTTACGTCGTTTGCGCAAGTCGTTTGCGAATAGGGCTGGACGCCATTTACGTTCACGTCGAAACCAATGACGTCCTGGCGGCGTACTTTGGAGCAATGCACACTGGGAAACTCCACGGACGGCGCATGCGCCATTCGGGAAAAACGTCAATCACGTCGGGTCACCAAGAATTAACATAAAACACGCCCCCTCGCCCTCATTTGAATTACGCGCGCTTACGCCGGCCCCATTTACGCTACGCCGCCGTAACTTAGAAGGCAAGTGCTTTGTGAATACAGCACTTGCCTCTCTAACTTACGGCGGCGTAGCGTAAATACGATACGCTGCGCCGCCGTAACAATGCGCGCCCCTACCTGAATCTAGCCCTATAACTTTAGCGCAAACCAATCAATATACGCTTATTGCGATTTGTTTTACCAAAAATATTGCACGACCGCGCAATTGTCATTCAATGTGCGACAGCGCTGAAAACTAAAAACTGGTCTGGGCGGGAAGGGGGTGAAAATGCCCTGTATGGAAGTGGTTAGAAAAACAATGCTTTTTTTTATACTAGTAAAATTCTTTGCTTTAACATACTGGATAACGGCATCCAATCTTGCGATGTTTGTGCGCCGGCTCCTGTGAATAAATAGGACTGGGACATCTCTCCATTGGATTTCTGTTACTGGGTCCATCTGAAAGAAACACACACTGATTAGATTTGGCTGAACAAGGAGGATCTGGGACTCTTCTCTGGATTTGGGGTTTATCACTCACCTGTGCGGATCTCCGGAGGGATCTCATCCTCCTCCTTACACGGCTCCTCATCCATCACATATGGTTCATTTTCACTCACGTTCTTAACTTTAATACCAAGCAAGTCTTCAGCCTAGATAAGATACCAAGTACATTTTAACCCTCCTTGGTACATGAATTAAAGTGATTATATATTTTACAAACATACATGTCATACTTACCTGCTCTGTGCAGGGGTTTTGCACAGAGAAGCCCCGATCCTCCTCTTCTGGGGTCCCCTGCCAGCCTAGTACCCCAATTAGTAAGACGCTTGCTAGGGGGCACTCATGTGTGCTCGCTCCCGAGCCCTGTTAAGCGTGTCCATAAGCCCTGCTCTCAGTCACTGGCGCCAATTGGTAGCAGCAGGAGCCAAAAGCTCCTGTTGGGAGCTGCGGTGGCTCAACGCGATTGGCACTGCGCTGACAAGCCATTCATCTCTGCAGCTAGAGGTTCGGATCCCGGTCTCGGCTACATGTGAATTGAGTTTGGTGATCTCAGCCCGGCTCCCGGTGGGTGTGCTATGCGAGGTAAGCCTGGGCTTAGTACGCCCCCTCCCACAAAAACCACCACACCTACACGCACTCAAAATTGGGTTAACATGCACGCACTTTGACCACGCGGTCTCTAAAAAGAGAGGCGAAGGACTAACGGGGCTGGTTGAGCGGGCAAATCCTCTCACTCCCTTATAGGGAGTCCCTCTGCCCCGTTGGGCTTCAAAGCGGAGCAGGTAGGGCGGGCTGTGTGGGAGGACCCCCTCACACACCCACCATTGCCACCCGGGGCATGGAGAAAGGTGGCAGATTGCCTCTGGGGGAGGCCTGCCTACTCCCAACTCCTGCAGTCCGGCTCCTCTCTCGAGTACACGCACAAAATACACTTTAAAAAAAAAAAAATTTAAATGCAAAAGCTCCTGTTGCTGTATCTGAGCCAATGAGGGCGAGAGAGCCTCAGCTCTTCTGGGGTCCCCTGCCAGCCTAGTACCCCAATTAGTAAGACGCTTGTCAATGTATCTGAGCCAATGAGGGCGAGAGAGCCTCAGCTCTCATGCACATCACTGGATCAAGATCGGGCTCAAGTACGTATTTGGAGGGGGGGGGGGGGTGCAGGGAGAGCTGCATGCAGAAGGTTTTTTTTTATTTAGTAAAGTAAAGTAAAAAAACAAAAAAAATAAATTCTGCCTTTGCAATCCACTTGCCTACTGGACACTAAGCCCCCATTCACACCTAGGCGTTTTGTCGCCTGTAGTGTGACGCCCCTGCCGCCCCAAGACGCCAGAGGAATGATTTAACATTGCCCTCTATGGATATGGTTCACATCTCTTTTTTTCAGGCGGCTTTCGGCATAGGAGATGGGAACCATATCCATAGGGGGACAATCCAGGGGCACATCTAGGCGGACAATCGCGGCGTTTTTTAGCCGCAAATCGCGGTAAAAAACGCCTCTATTTGTCGCCGCAATTCGCGGGACAAAACACAGCGATTTTGTCTGCCTAGATGTGAATGCAGCTTAAGGCTGCATTCACATCTAGGCAGACAAAATCGCGGCGTTTTGTCCCACGAATTGCGGCGACAAATAGCAGCGTTTTGTACCGCGATTTGCGGCGACAAAGCGCCGCGATTGTCCGCCTAGATGTGCCCCTAGTGGTTCCCATCTCCTATGCCGAACGCCGCCTGAAAAAAAGGTCCGGGACTTTTTTTCAGGCGGCAGGCGTACGGCGTTCGGCGTGGAGATGTGAACCATCTCCATAGAGGGCAATGTTAAATCATCCCTCTGGCGTCTTGGCGTGGCAGCGGCGTCACACTACAGGCGACAAAACGCCTAGGTGTGAATGGGGGCTTAAACCCCCTTCCTGCCCAGGCCAATTTTCAGCACTCTTACTCAGGTAATTTTTCTCCTTCATTGATGTGCACTGATGAGGCTGCATTAATGGGCACTGATGAGGCTGCATTAATGGGCACTGATGAGGCTGCATTAATGGGCACTGATGAGGCTGCATTAATGGGCACTGATGAGGCTGCATTATTAATAGGCACTGATGAGGCTGCATTAATGGGCACTAATAGGTGGCACTGATGGACAACACTGATGAGACACTGATGGGTGGCACTGGTCAGCAGCAGTGTTATGCACTGGTGGACACAGATGAGTCAGTGGTGGCTCTCGGTGTGAGGGACCGATGTCCCTTTGACAGGTTTTTTTTTTTCTCCTCACGCTGTCAGCTGATTACCAGCTCTGTGTTCACGTAATTGGTCGACAGCTGATCATGTGGCAAGAGGTCGTGATCAGTCCTTTAGGCCTCATTCACACTTGGCCGTTCGGGTCTGTCTGTCACGGTCCAAGAGTTAGTTAGGTTTTTATGTGAACTTCTACTTTAACCCTTCACGCCAACATCCCACAAATAGCTGATACTGACAGCTCTGTTATTGATCAGGAGCTGGTACGTGGGGCTCATGATCATGTGACTGCTGCCCCCAAAGTGGCTTGCTTTGGGGGCACTCGGCCAGTGGGGAGAACCACTGCACAGAGCAGGCAAGTATGGATGAGCTCCGGCGTGTTGGCACATTCCACGTGCAGAGCCCACCAGGAAGTCTGCACTAATCACAGGCAGGGAGACACTGTACCGATGCGCGGCTGCAGAGATCGGGAAATGTCTCCCTGCCTGTGGTTAGCGCAGCGCCATGCAGACGTTCTGGCGGGCTTTGCACATAGACTGTACGAAGCTCATCCCTACAGGCAAGTATAACATGTCTGTGGTTTTAAAAAAAAAGCCAAGCTTTCCAATCACTTTAAGCTTAAATTGTATATACCTGATAGTCCTGAGGGGTCTCCTGATGTTCCTGTGTGGAATCCTGGGCATGCATAGGACTGGGGCATCTCTCTGGGGTATTTCCATTATTGGATCCATCTGTAGAAGACACACACACTGCCTGATATAAACACAGAAACAATGTATCGAGAGGATGCATATAGGTAGGTTAGCCTTTCTCAACCAGAGTTCCTCCAGTCGTTATATAGATCTGTGACCAGTTGTGGCTGGGTAAATGGATCTCCTCCCTGATAATGTCTGCATAGTTCCAGTCCCACCAGTGGCATGGGATCCGTGAAATCTTTGCTCTCGTGTCTCAGGTAGGCAAGCAGTGACACCCAATGTGCCATGACACTACCATGAGCTGTATATGTAATACTTTTTAGAAAGGGTTCCCTGGTATCAGAAAGTTATCCTCAACACTCATCTCTCCTTTACAAAAATGTGTAAGTCTCCTCTTACCCGGTGATGTGAGGGGCGGCCGGTTCTCCATCGCGATGTCCTTACAGAGATCCTTCTGTCCTTCTAAACACCCCCTTTCCTCTTCTGATAAACAGACAGTGACATCCTGACACCTTATAGGAACCTGACAACACAATGATACCGTCACCATCCAGACACATCCCTTGTCTGTTACTGGATAATGTCCCAGAATTCCCGCCACCGCTCACCTCTCCTGTCAGCAGCTCAATCATCTTGTTGGTGACCTCTTGAATTTTCTTGTCGTTGTCACTCTCAGGTTGCAGAGTTTGGGGTGGAGGCTCTACAACAGGCTGTATTGCCTCTCTTAGCTTAGGCGCAACAAAGCCATCAGTCAGCTTGAACGCAATATAGTTCTAGAATTAAGCAAAAAAAAAATAAGTTACTCCACCAAACACAAACCTAATGCTTTCATTACCATCAACTTTTCGTCAGGTCTGTGTTATATTAATAGAGATAAGAGATGTCATGTGACCTCCCAGAATCCTCCTCACCCCTCTAGTCAGGTCGGTGTTTTATTAATAGAGATAAGAACGGTGTCATGTGACCTCCCAGAATCCTCCTCACCTCTCCGCTCAGGTCTGTGTTTTATTAATAGAGATAACAGTGATGTCACGTGACCTCCCAGAATCCTCCTCACCTCTCCGGTCAGGTCTGTGTTTTATTAATAGAGATAAGGGTGATGTCATGTGACCTCCCAGAATCCTCCTCACCTCTCCAGTCAGGTCTGTGTTTTATTAATAGAGATAAGATCGATGTCATGTGACCTCCCAGAATCCTCCTCACCTCTCCGGTCAGGTCTGTGTTTTATTAATAGAGATAAGAGTGATGTCATGTGACCTCCCAGAATCCTCCTCACCTCTCCGGTCAGGTCTGTGTTTTATTAATAGAGATAAGAGCGATGTCACGTGACCTCCCAGAATCCTCCTCACCTCTCTGGTCAGGTCTGTGTTTTATTAATAGAGATAAGAGTGATGTCACGTGACCTCCCAGAATCCTCCTCACCTCTCCGGTCAGGTCTGTGTTTTATTAATAGAGATAAGAGTGATGTCATGTGACCTCCCAGAATCCTCCTCACCTCTCCGGTCAGGTCTGTGTTTTATTAATAGAGATAAGAGCGATGTCACATGACCGCCCAGAATCTTCTTTACCTATCCAGTCAGGGCTATGTTTTATTAAGGCTCCATGCAAACTAGTGATGCCAATAGTGTTATCCTATGTGTCCATGCACATTTGCATTTTATGCTAGAAGCAATTTTCACACTTCAGCATTTAGGAGTAGAAAAAAAAGTTTTTTGTAGAGTTTTTGGGAGCATTTTCCCTGCAAAAAAAAAAAAGGACCTCCCAGAATCCTCCTCACCTCTCCGATCAGTATTTTATTAATAGAGATAAGAGTGATGTCATGTGACCTCCCAGAATCCTCCTCACCTCTCCGGTCAGGTCTGTGTTCCAGCCTTTTACTGTTTATTAAAAGTCAGCAGTAAGGATGAGCTCTGGCTTGTTCGCATGCTACACGTGCAGAGCCCGCCAGGAAGTGTGCACGGCGCTGCGCTAATCACAGCCAGGGAGACATTGTCCCGAAGCTCGGCTGCAGAGATCAGGAAATGTCTCCCTGGCTGTGATTAGCGCAGCGCCGTGCACACTTCCTGGCGGGCTCTGCACGTGTAGCATGCGAACACGCCAGAGCTCATCCTTAGTCAGCAGCTACAAAAAGTGTAGCTGCTAACTTTTAATAAACAGATACTTACCTGCTCCACGATCCAGCGGCACCTTCATTCACAGTGCGGGCATCTGTGCTTTCGGCTTCACGGCCGGGCACTCACTGCGCATGTCACGCTGCACTCTAGGAGCGGACAGGTGATCTCTTGGGACCTGTCACGTGTCCCCGGAGATGGCCTAGCGGGAGGGGCCGCCTAGGGGCAGAGGAGGAGTCGCCAAGGTGGAATTGGGACAGGAAGTCCCACCCCTACCAAAGCCCCCACTCTACGGTGACCACATTTCCAAACTACCATTCAGGGACCCCCCTTCCCAAAAATCAGCTTGTACTGTAACAAATCACAGCACAGTGATTGGACACAAGAGGAGGGATTTATGATTTCTTCAATCACAAGCAGGGGGCGGAGATTGTGCTCCTCCAGTCATTCCCGGCCAGGACAAGTACTGTCAGTGAGTAAAGCGGTGATGTGGCGGCCTTTTTTGTGGGCATCAGATTGGCCCGGGGGGGGGGGGGGGGGACAGACCTGCAAAATGCGGGGCTGTCCCGGGCACGTGGTCACCCTACCCCACTCCCCCCCCCCCCCCCAAAAAAAAAAAAAAATACATGCCAAAATGTGGCATGTAAGGGGGCGAGGAGTGCCTAACCACTTCCATACCAGGCACTTACGCACCTTCCCACCCAAGCCAATTTTCAGCTTTCAGCACTGTTGCAATTTGAATGACAATTGCGCGGTCGTGCTACACTGTACCCAAATGAAATTTGTATTTGTATTGTAATTTTGTTCCCACAGATAGAGCTTTATTTTGGTGATATTTGATGACCTCTGCGATTTTTATTTTTTGCGCAACAACTATAAAAAGACCGACATTTTAAAAAAATTACGTTTTTTTTTTCTGTTATTTTTTTTTGTAAATAAGAAAGTTTTCTTCTTCAATTATGGACACTGATGAGCACCGATGAGGTGGCACTGATGGGCACCGTTAGGCGGCACTGATGGGCAGCGATAGGCGGCGCAGGTATGCGGCACTGATGGGCACTCATAGGCGGCAATGATGGGCACTTATGGGTGGGCACTGGGCATAGATGGGCACTAAGAGGTGGCACTGATGGACACTGGGTGACACTGAGGGGTGGCACTGATGGCATTGCTGGGCATCATTAGTCAGTGCCCATGTTGCCAGTCAGTGCCCATTTGTGGGCACTGATTGGCATTGATTGTATTCAATTTTTTTTTTGTTATTGTTTTTTTTTTTATCAATCTGTGCTCTATTGAGCACCGGGAGGCACTCCCTGGTGGTCCAGTGGCGCGATCCGAGGGGGGGCTGCCCTGATAAACAATCAGCGCGAACCCCCCCTGTCAGGAGAGCCGCCGATCTGTCAGACGCGAGTGAGGAAGAGCCGATCAACGGCTCTTCCTGTTTACATCGTGAACAGCCGTGATTGGACACGGCTGATCACGTGGTAAAGAGCCTCCGCCGGAGGCTCTTTACCGAGATCGGAGATGCAGGGCGTCAGACTGACACCCCGCATCACCGAAGGGCGCGCGCCGGCATGAAATCCTGCAGGACGTCAATAGACGTCCAGTCAGGATTTCACAACCACTTCCCGGACGTCAATTGACCATTGATCGGGCGGGAAATGGTTAAAGCAGAAGTTCCACTTTTGGGTGGAACTCCGCTTTAAAATAGATAAGTGATGTCATGTGACCTCCCAGAATCCTCCTCACCTTTCCGGTCAGGTCTGTGTTTTATTAATAGAGATAAGAGTGATGTCATGTGATCCCCCAGAATCCTCCTCACCTCTCCAGTCAGGTCTGTGTTTTATTAATAGCTATAAGAGTGATGTCATGTGACCTCCCAGAATCCTCCTCACCTCTCCGGTCAGCAGGTAGATGATCTCCATGGTGAGGTTTAATATCCTCTCAGTCATGTGACCGCGCTCCTTCTCCATTCTTGCTGATGGGACTCTGCTCCTTATTGATGGGATTGACTCTCCGACGCCTCGCCTGAAACAACAAAACAGCGGCATGATGAACATACGAAAGCCATGCGCATACATACAATATATTATGAAAGGTGTAGGGTTCTCCCAGCAGAGATCCTTAGCACCCTCCAGACATGAAGGTCGGAGAAGGGGGGGAGGGGTGAGGAACTCCCATTGCGCCGCCTAACTGTTAAAATCTGACCTAGCGCCCCTATTAACCAATCATCAATCCTCTCTGATAACTGCAATCCAGTAGGCTACAAGGCAACACTGCAGAACTAATACTATAATGGGAAGATATACCATGTAATAACATGTAGTAATAAATATAAGTCAAGGGAATGCATGTGTTCATAGCAGCATTATAACGCCTAATCTGCTTATTATTCACGTTGGGAATCTTGGTCAGGCTAAATAAATATTCCTCAACTCTCTACAAACACACCAGCACTAAACAGCTTATTGTCTCCTCTCTTCCATTATTATGGTCCGCAGAGCGGAAATAGTAAACTCACTTCCGGCCGTGGCTGCTTTACTTCCGGGTTTGTGCGTTTCACGGCGGCCCTGAGACACTTCCTGATGGCTATAGGGACGCTCAGCTGGGATAACGCAAGAGATGCTAGGGCGAGTGAGAGCAGTCCGACTTATGTCCCCTGTGATTAGGGCGGCGGCCATCTTCTTGTCGTTTGCTTATTGAGCTTTTTATGACAGCTTACTTTGATTATAGCAAACAGAATGACGTGTGTGTATGTATCTTTTTTTTGTAACTGGTTATTTAGAATTGTCAGACAGGAAAGTACTGTCCTTGTACTGCTGTGGCTGTGTTGGTATGGGGCGGCCATTTTGTTGTAGCCAAAGTACAGTAGCTTCTAGCTAAACAGTTTTAGAGAGAACAACAAATGTTCCCACAAAAGATTATACAGTATGTGAATTTAATGTGATTTATTAATTTTATTTACCTGGGATGACATCCAAAAGCATCACAACTGCTGCAGGGAGCCCCAAGATTGCCACCTCATCCCTTTATAACCAAACACATATTAATTACACAGGTTCTGTGGCTGATTACGGTGGTAATTAAACTCACTTGGTGCATTATTTACACTAAATTAGCCTCAGAACCTGTGTAATTCATATGTGTTTGGGTTTAAAGGGATGAGGTGGCAACCCTAGGGCCCCCGGAGCCCCTATTTTGGATGTGATGGTAGCAGCCTAGAGGACTGAGAGTAGGAAGACAAGGGAGGGGTGGAGGAGCTGGGACAGCACAGAATAGTTGGACAATCCCAGAAGAAGAGTGTTGTTGCAGTACCTCCAAGAGCTGTGATTGTACATCCTGGGGAAAGCCCCATCCTGTCCACCTGCAGAGGGTCTCGCTGCGTGCTCAGATCATGGCTTTTTACCTAGTGGCGTGCAATTACTGTTGTCGCTGCCTCAACCTCTGATTGGATACAATTTTCTTGCCTGCTGCCGACCGCAACCCATTGTTTAGCTACTGACTAATCTCTTGCGTGCCTCGACCTCTGCTTGAATACCAACTACTTTCTTGCCTGCCTCAACCTCTGATTAGATAATGACTACTATCTTAGCTCCCACCTGCCTTGACCTCTGCTTGGATAATGACTACTCTCTTGCTTGCCTCAACCTCTATTTGGATACAGGCTGCTCTTTTTCTTGCCTTGACCCCTCCTTTCTTGTCTGCCGCCTGCCTCCATCTTTGTTTTGATACGACTACATTCTTGCCTGCCACCTGCCTCAACTTACATTTGGATACTGACAACTTTCTTGCCCACCCTGACCACCGATTGGATATCGACTGCTCTCATCTGCTGCCTGCCTCAACCTCCGATTGTATACCGACTATTTTCTTGCCTGCTACCTACCTTGACCTCTGTTTAGATACCGACTAATCTCTTGCCTGCTTTGAGCTCTTCTTAGATACCAATTACTAGGGTTGTCCCGATACCGATACTAGTATCGGTACCGATTCCGAGTATTTGTGGGAGTACTTGTACTCCCGCAAATACCCCCGATACCAAAATAGAATACTCCCCCCCCCCCCACGCCGCCGCATCCCGCCACTACGCCGCATCCCCGCTTGGTTAATACAGGCGGGGAACATTACAGCTTTCATTTGAATAGCTGTAGTGTTTACCGCCGCGCCGCATATAGACACTCCCCCTTGCTCGGGTGAACTGTCCAATCCCGAGCAAGGGGGAGTGTCTATACGCAGCGCGGCGCGAAAGACTACAGCTATTCAAATGAAAGCTGTAATGTTCCCCGCCCGTATTAACCAAGCGGCGGCGCGGCAGCATGTACGGTAAGGGGGACATGGCTGCATATATGGGGGGGACATGGCTGGATATGGGGGGGACATGGCTGGATATGGGGGGGGACATGGCTGGATATGGGGGGGGGACATGGCTGCATATGGGGGGGACATGGCTGCATATGGGGGGGACATGGCTGGATATGGGGGGGACATAGCTGCATATGGGGGGGACATGGCTGGATATGGGGGGGGACATGGCTGCATATGGGGGGGGACATGGCTGCATATGGGGGGGGACATGGCTGCATATGGGGGGGACATGGCTGCATATGGGGGGGGGACATGGCTGCATATGGGGGGGACATGGCTGCATCTGTGGAGGACATGGCTGCATTTGTGGGGGGACATGGCTGCATTTGGGGACACATTTAAAAAAAAGTATCGGTATTCGGTATCGGCGAGTACTTGAAAAAAAGTATCGGTACTTGTACTCAGTCCTAAAAAAGTGGTATCGGGACAACCCTACCAATTACTTTCCTGCCAGCTTTCTGCCTAAACCTCTGATTGGATAATGACTACTATCTTGGCTTCCACCTGCCTTTGACCTCTGCTTTGATACCGACTACTCTCTTGCTTGCCTTGATCTCTATTTGGATACAGGCTGCTCTTTTGCTTGCCGCGACCTCTTCTTTCTTGCCTACCGCCTGCCTCAACCTCTGAATACCGACTAATTCTTGCCTGCCGCGACTTATGTTTGGATATGAACAACTCTCTTGCCCACCCTGACCTCTGATTGGATATCGACTGCTCTCACCTGCTGCCTGCCTCAACCTCTGATTGGATGCCGACTATTTTCTTGCCTGCTGCCACCTTGACCTCTGTTTACATAGTTACATAGTTACATAGTTACATAGTTAGTCAGGTTGAAAAAAGACACAAGTCCATCCAGTTCAACCACAAAAAATAAAAAAACAAAAATAAAAAACACAGTAAAATCCTATACACCCAACTCCATTCCCACAGTTGATCCAGAGGAAGGCAAAAAACCCCAGCAGAGCATGATCCAATTTGCTACAGCAGGGGAAAAAATTCCTTCCTGATCCCCCGAGAGGCAATCGGATTTACCCTGGATCAACTTTACCTACAAATCTTAATACTCAAGTTATATTCTGTACATTTAGGAAAGAATCCAGGCCTTTCTTAAAGCAATCTACTGAGCTGGCCAGAACCACCTCTGGAGGGAGTCTGTTCCACATTTTCACAGCTCTTACTGTGAAGAAACCTTTCCGTATTTGGAGGTGAAATCTCTTTTCCTCTAGACGTAAAGAGTGCCCCCCTTGTCCTCAGTGTTGACCGTAAAGTGAATAACTCAACACCAAGTTCACTGTATGGACCTCTTATATATTTGTACATGTTGATCATATCCCCCCTTATTCTCCTCTTCTCAAGAGTGAATAAATTCAGTTCCTCTAATCTTTCCTCATAGCTGAGCTCCTCCATGCCTCTTATCAGTTTGGTTGCTCTTCTCTGCACTTTCTCCAGTTCTCCGATATCCTTTTTGAGAACTGGTGCCCAAAACTGAACTGCATATTCCAGATGAGGTCTTACTAATGATTTGTACAGGGGCAAAATTATATCTCTGTCTCTGGAGTCCATACCTCTCTTAATACAAGAAAGGACTTTGCTCGCTTTGGAAACCGCAGCTTGGCATTGCATGCCATTATTGAGCTTATGATCAACTAAAACCCCCAGATCCTTCTCCACTACAGATCCCCCCAGTTGTACTCCCCCTAGTATGTATGATGCATGCATATTCTTAGCCCCCAAGTGCATAACTTTACATTTATCTACATTAAACCTCTTCTGCCACTTAGTCGCCCAATTAGACAGAGCATTGAGGTCGGCTTGTAAATTGGAGACATCCTGCAAGGACGTTATTCCACTGCATAGCTTGGTGTCATCTGCAAAGACAGAAATGTTACTTTTGATCTCAGACCCAATATCATTTATAAAGACTGACTAATCTCTTGTTGCCCTTGAGCTATACTTAGATACCAACTACTTTCTTGTCAGCTGTCTGCTTCAACCTCTGGTTGAATAACGACTACTACCGTGTTTCCCCGAAAATAAGCCCGGGTCTTATATTAATTTTGGCAACAAAGGACACAGTAGGGCTTATTTTCGGGGTAGGTCTTACCATGTAATGTGCTGTCTTCTCTCCCCCTGACAGGAATCCCCAGTGTAAACGGAGTTAAAATGCTTGTAAAATCCTATAATACACTCTATTACAGTAGTATATAATGTACAATGTGTGTGTTTCTGTAATATAATTGTGCCAAATACCTTCGTTATAGCGCTTCTGTGACCCGCCGGAGCTCTCTTCCCAGCAATTATATTACAGAAACACACGCATTGAACATTATATACTACTGTAATAGAGTGGATTATAGGATGTTACAAACATTTTAAACTAGGGCTTATTTTCGGGGTAGGGCTTATATTGCAGCCCTCCTGGAAAATAACGCTAGGTCTTATTTTCGGGGTAGGTCTTATTTTCGGGGAAACGCGGTATCTTGGCTTCCACCTGCCTTGACCCCTGCTTGGATGCCTACTATTCTCTTGCCTGCCACTTGTCTCGACCTTCGCCTGTATTCCTGACACCCTGGTACTTCCACCCTGTCTTAACGTCATGGCCATCCTGTAACCGGGACCCCTTTGTTGGGTGAATCTGAGGGTCATGACCTGGCATCAGCTTTCATCACAGTAGCACAGTGGCCACTAAGGACACTGGCACATCACTCCTTGCTGTGTGCTCTGGTGAAGACCAAGTTGTCACTTATGGCCCATACACACGATCCGAATATCGTACGATCCATCATCGCACGATCATTACCGTACGATATTCGGATCGTGTGTATGGGCCATTAGACTTTGGGTCTTGGGTGAGCATGGGCCACCTGTATTAAGAAGGCTATTATATGCAAGGAGGAAGGGGACTGTGCTAGGGAATTTACTCTTCCTGGAGTAGTCACATTTTCCAGAAAGTTCAGACACATTGCAAGTGAATAAAAATGTAAATTATGGGAAACACTGTAAGTAGGCACATATACTTGATTTTTTGTGCTTTTACCAAATGTTTTAAGTTGGTGACACAGTCGCTTTAAATTCAGTAGCTCGGTCCACCTCAACTTTTAATCGTGGCCCTCTGAAAGCCATTAGTCTCCATTCCCCTCTGTCCTTACACATCCTCTGTGGCCAGAGGAAAAAAACTGGAGGAGTCAAACCCTACTGACTCTCTTTTCCTCCATGTCTTTAGCCACAGTGAACCTGGAACAATGATGATGTCAATACCAGGTAGACAGAATGGAAAAATGTGTTTCGTTTGGAATAGATTCGTCATGTTACTAATTTTGTTTCATTTTGGAATTTAGTTTAAATTTGTTTATTCATTTTGTAACTAATTCAAAATTTTAAAATCGATTCAAACCAGTCGAAAAATGATGGACGGATCCAAATTCTGTGTGAAGAATAGCTGGCGATTAAGGAGCGGACTCCCGCGTCCTTAGCAACCGATGACTCTTCAGCTGTCAGCGGCCAGGGTTGTGGGGAAGAGGCCCTTGTCCCCATCAACCTGGGGACAAAGTGCTTTGGGGCGGGAGCCTCTCTGCTCAAAGCACCACCACATGTTGAGGGCATGTGGCCTGGTATAATTCAGGGGGAGGGGCGCTTGCTCGTCCCACCCCTTTCCCAGCCTGTCAGGCTGTATGCTCAGATAAAGGTCTAGTATGGATTTGGGGGCGGCAGGGCCCATGACATTTTTTAAATTTTGGCATGGGGTTCCCTTCACACAGAATTCGGATCATTTGAACATTTTTTAAATTGTTCTAAATTTAGAAAACGAATAAACGAAACTAAAGGAATTTCAACAAAATTCATTACTACTGATGTATCCGAATCTCCAAATGACAGTAGGAATGAATTTTGTTTCGTTTTGTGGCTAAGTGGTTCGCACTTACGCCTAGAGTCGTTGGTCTAAATCCCGACCACAGCACTACCTGCCTGGAGTTTGCATGTTTTCCATGTGCTTGCGTGGGTTTCCTCCGGGTACTCCAGTTTCCTCCGACACTCCAAAGACGTGCTGGTAGGTAAATTGTCTCCTTTCCAAATTGACCCCCGTATGTGTATGTATGAATGTGAGTTAGGGACCTTAGGGCCAGATTCACAAAAGGGATACAACGGCGTTTCTCCTGATACGCCGTCGTATCCCTGTTTCTATCTATGCGACTGATTCATAGAATCAGTTACGCATAGATATCCCTAAGATCCGACAGGTGTAATAGTTTTACACTGTCGGATCTTAGGATGCAGTACCGCGGCCGCCACTGGGGGGAGTTTGTGTCGTAAACCAGCGTCGGGTATGCAAATTAGGAGTTACGGCGGATCGCCAACGGATTTTCGCGTTCGCTACGTCGCCGCTAGTCTAGTTTCCCGTCGCAAAGTTAGTCGTCGTTTTAGGTGCCCTAACTTTAGTCAGCAAACGTATTGCTGTCTAAAGTATGGCCGTCGTTCCCGCGTCGATATTTAAAATTTAACGTCGTTTGCGTAACACGTCCGGGAATACGGAAGTACGCTACGCGCGTTGCCGTTCGAAAAAATGACGTCACGGCGCGCAAAGCACGGGGGGAGTTAGGAAACGGAGCATGCGCAGCAGGTCCGGCGCGGGAGCGCGCCTAATTTAAATGGAACACGCCCTTAAGGGCAGGGACTGATGTGAATGTATAATACATATATGTAAAGCACTGCATATTTATTAAAAGCGGGGTTCACCCTAAAAAAAAAAGTCTTTATCTACCATCTTATCCAGCATACTAGCGTCAGCTACAGTATCCCCTTTTTTTTTTTTGCGCTGTACTTACCGTTTAATAGTCCAGTTTTGTTTCCTCCGGCGGGGAAATAGGCGTTCCTATGAAGAGGGGAACATGGCACGTCACGCATTCCGAAAATAGCCGAAATAGGACTCGGATATATACGGCGCCTAAGCAGTCAGCTCCTAGTCTGTGCGCAGGCGCCGTATAGCACCGTGAAGAGCCGAGTCCTATTTTCGGAACGCGTGACGCCCCATAGCCGGACGTCAATCATGTTCCCCTCTTCATAGGAACGCCTACTCCCCGCGGGAGTCTGAAACGAAACTGAAGGATTAAACGGTAAGTACAGCGCAAAAAAAAAAGGCATACTGTAGCTGACGCTAGTATGCTGGATAAGATGGTAGATAAAGACATTTTTTTTTTTAGGGTGAACCCCCGCTTTAAATAACACTCTTGCTGGATGGGATGGTACATAGTTGTTTTTTAGGGTGAACCTCCGCTTTAGGTACTTGTAATAAATAAAGCTTTTTTTATTTGGACCAAAAAAGGTTGAGAATGCTTAGGCCCCAAACACACGAGAGGATTTATCCGCGGATACGGTCCACCGGACCGTTTCCGCGGATAAATCCTCTCGAGGATTTTGATCCGATGGAGTGTACTCACCATCGGATCGAAATCCGCGCCGAAATCCCATCGCGATGACGTGTCGTGCCGTCGCCGCGATGATGACGCGGCGACGTGCGCGACGCTGTCATATAAGGAATTCCACGCATGCATCAAATCATTACGATGCATGCGGGGGATTGATTCGGACGGATTGATCCGGTGAGTCTGTACAGACCAGCGAAACAATCCGTTGGGATGGATTCAAGCGGATAGATTTGAAAGCATGTCTTCAAATTTTTATCCGCTGGAAATCCATCCCAGGGGATAAAAATCCGCGGAAACAGATGCGCTGGATCGTACACACCAGGGGATCTAACCGCTGGAGCCGGTCCGCGGATCAATTCCAGCGGATGGATCCTCTCGTGTGTACGGGGCCTTAGGGGTGGGGCTTAGCATTAGGAGAGTGGTTTACAAGATGCTAATAAGCTATGGGACATTCGCTTGTCATGTGACCCTAACCCGTGACAACGTAGGTGGAGGATCACAGGATGGAAAAACTATGCTGAAACACAGTGAATGGGAAAACATGCACATTTTTATTTATTAACAGTAAAATTAAGAACAAAATTCTTTTTACAATACAATTCCAGATGAAGACTCTGTTTTAGTTCCATTAAACGTTAAGTTAAAGGTGAGGAAGGAGAAAGAAAATGTAATTCCAGTCTTGAAGCACAAGACCAACTCAAATAGCATTTTCAACTATCAGGCCAACCCCCACAGTAGGATCTCCAGTCCTCCACAAGGCCATGATGGCGGTGAAGAAATAATTTCGGGTGGCTGCACTTCCAAAAATCCTTTAATTGAAGCTTCATATGACAAGTGGTTGACAGATGGAGCAGGGGACAAAGAGGTAGACGGGTTTCATGCAAATGTTAGCGCTAAGTCATTGCCATGATGATGGTGTTCATGTCTAAGGCTGTGTACACACGATCGGTCAAAACAGATGAAAACGGACTGAAGGACCTTTTCATCGGTCCAAACCGATCGTGTGTGGGCCCCATCGGTCAGTTAACCTTCGGTCAAAAAATGCTTTAAAATTGAACCGATGGACGCTTAACCGATAGGTCAAAACCGATGGTTAGTATGCAAAAGCATCGGTTAAAAATCCACGCATGCTCAGAATCAAGTCGACGCATGCTTGGAAGCATTGAACTTCGGGTTTTTTCAGCACATCGTTGTGTTTTACGTCACCGCGTTCTGACACGATCGGTTTTTAACCTATGGTGTGTAGGCACATCAGACCATCAGTCAGCTTCATCGGTTAACTACATAAATACCAATTTTGTCCTATAGTTCTTCTTCAATGAGAACATAGGCCCAGATTCACAAAAGAGCATGGCGGTATCTCTGTTTTAGGGTCTTCCTAACTATGGAACTGATTCATAGAATCAGTTACGCATAGTTAGCCATAAGATCCGACAGGTGTAATTGAATTACACTGTCGGATCTTAGGATGCAATACCTCGGCCGCCGCTGGGGGGAGTTTGCGTCGTAAACCAGCGTTGGGTATGCAAATTAGTAGTTACGGCGATCCACAACGGTTTTTCGCGTTCGCTACGTCGCTGCTAGTCTAGTTTCCCGTCGCAAAGTTAGTCGTCGTTTTAGCTGCCCTAACTTTACACAGCACACGTATGTGCTGTATAAAGTATGGCCGTCGTTCCCGCGTCGAAATTTAATTTTTTTTTTGTTCTTGCGTAAGACGTCCGGGAATACAAAAGTACGCTACGCACGTCGCCGTTCGAAAAAATTACGTCACTTTGCGCAAAGCACGGCGGGAATTTCAAAACGGAGCATGCGCAGTAGGTCCGGTGCGGGAGCGCGCCTAATTTAAATGGCACACGCCCCTTTGAATTACGCAGGCTTACGCCGGAGGCCGCCGGCGTAAGTTTTCATGCAAGTGCTTTGTGAATCAGGCACTTGCGATGAAAACTTGCGGCGGTGTAATATAACTACGATACGTTACGCCGCCGCGATTCTACGTGAATCTGGCCCATAATGACCGTTTTTCTCGTTGGAAAAACTGCGATGAGAGCTTTTCATCGGGGATCCCGATGGTGTGTATGCTCCATCTGACTTTTTCCCACAGGAAAACTTCCGGGGAAAAAAAAAGAGAGCAGGATCTCCTTTTTCCCCATCAGGAAAAAATCCTATCGGGAAAACCGTTCGTCTGTATGCTTTTCCGACGGGAAAAAAAAAACACGCTAGCTCAGAAACAATGCGACGCATGCTCGGAAGCATAAAACTTAATTTTGCCGACTCGTCGTAGTCTTTTACGTCACCACATTCTTGGCAGTCAAAAGTTCACCGGACTTTTGTGTGACCGTGTGTATGCAAGGCAGGCTTGAGTGGAATTCCGTTGGGAAAGCCACTGTTCATGGGATCATGGGAACGCAACTTATTTTCCTTACTTTAGTCCCAAACAACTATAACTACCAAAGGAAGTTTTGGGTGTGTAGTTAGAAAAACCTAGTACAAATTTCCATCTGGCTTGAAATAAAAATATGAGTGAAAAGGATTATTTAGAGGCAACAGGTTTTGGGGGGAAAGGAATCCCCATGCTCCAGGGCTTGAAATATGGTTTGTGATACAATCAGGATGAAATCATATAGGAAGCCTGTATTGAGTCTGGACTGCAGCTACCGTGTTTCCCCCGAAAATAAGACCTAGTGTTATTTTTCCAGGAGAGATGCAATATAAGCCCTACCCCGAAAATAAGCCCTAGTTTAAAATGCTTGTAAAATCCTATAATCCACTATTTCTGTAATATAATTGTGCCAAATACCTTCGGTACGCCCCCCCCCTCTGCAGTGCTTGGAGAGAGGAAGAGAGCTCCGGCGGGTCACGGAAGTACCGAGCAGCGATATAATGAAGGTGTTTGGCACATTTACAGTTGTATTCAAAATTATTCAACCCCCACTGAAATTGATTTTTTTGACCAGTTTGACATTGACTTGGATCATTCAGTCATCCTGCTTCCAATTAAATCAAAGAGGCACGTGTAGGTCAGACAAATATAACATAACATTTATAATGAAATAACCACAAATGTCTTTTCTGTGCTCACATCATTATCACTTTTATTCAACCCCCAAGTGACATTCAATCTTAGTACTTAGTACAACATCCTTTTACAGTTATAACAGCTTTTAAACGTGAAGCATAGCTTGACACAAGTGTCTTGCAGCGATCTACGGGTATCTTCGCCCATTCGTCATGGGCAAAAGCCTCCAGTTCAGTCACATTCTTAGGCTTGCGCACTGCAACTGCTTTCTTTAAGTCCCACCAGAGGTTCTCAATCGGATTTAAGTCTGGTGACTGCGATGGCCACTCCAAAATGTTCCAGCCTTTAATCTGCAACCATGCTCTAGTGGACTTGGAGGTATGCTTGGGATCATTGTCCTGTTGAAAAGTCCAACGTCTCCCAAGCCTCAGGTTTGTGACGGACTGCATCACATTGTTATCCAATATCTCCTGGTACTGAAGAGAATTCATGGTACCTTGTACACGCTGAAGCTTCCCTGTACCTGCAGAAGCAAAACAGCCCCAAAGCATGATTGGCCCCCCGCCATGCTTCACAGTAGGCAAGGTGTTCTTTTCATCATAGGCCTTGTTCTTCCTCCTCCAAATATAGCGTTGATCCATGGGCCCAAACAGTTCTAATTTTGTTTCATCAGTCCACAGAACACAATCCCAAAACTTCTGTGGTTTGTCCACATGACTTTTGGCATACTGCAGTCGACTCTTCTTATTCTTTGGAGACAGCAAGGGGGTGCGCCTGGGAGTTCTGGCATGGAGGCCTTCATTACGCAGTGTGCGCCGTATTGTCTGAGCAGAAACTTCAGTACCCACATCTGACAAATATTTTCTCAGTTCCTCAGCAGTCACACGGGGACTTTTCTCCACTCTACGCTTCAGGTAGCGCACAGCAGTCAAAGTCAGCATCTTCTTTCTTCCACGACCAGGTAGCATTTCAACAGTGCCCATTGCCTTGAATTTGCGAATGATGCTTCCTATGGTGTCTCTTGGTATGTTTAACATCTTTGCAATCTTCTTATAGCCATTGCCCTTCCTGTGAAGAGTAATCACCTCTTCTCTTGTCTTCCCGGACCATTCTCTTGACTTCACCATGTTTGTAACCACACCAGTAAATGTCTAGAAGGAGCTGAGTATCACAGTCATTTTAAAGCTGCCTGATTGGTGCTTATTAGGCTTTATTGCTGCTCCCTGACATCCACAGGTGTTTTCAATACCTGATTGAAAATACTTCAATGAACCTCTGTTCTTCAGAGTCTTTAAGGGGTTGAATAATTGTGTAAATGAAGAATTCACAAAATAAACATTTACTACTGTATTACAAAACCGATTGATGTCATTTTAGTTGCATATGGTTCTTTAAGAAGTCCTTGTAGGATTTCATTCTGAATACAATTACAAATGTACACTAAATTCCCTAAAACCCTTTACAGCATTGGGGGGTTGAATAATTTTGAACAAAACTGTATATTACAGAAACACACACATTGTACATTATATAATACTGTAAGAGAGTGGATTATTGGATTTTTCAAGCATTTTAACTCGGTTCACACTGGGGATTCCTGACAGGCAGGGAGGGAGAGGGGGAGAGAAGACATCACATGGTAAGACCTACCCTGAAAATAAGCCCTACTGTGTCTTTTGTTGCCAAAGTTAATATAAGACCCGGCTTATTTTCGGGGAAACGTTAGTTTATGTCTAACAAAGTGTCCTGAAGCTAAGTGCAATCTGGTCCCTACATATCCAGCAGCTGGTCACTAGAGTCATCAAAAATAAGCTTTCTGTAGCTTTACTAAAAATTAAAGGTACCATATGACCATTTGCGATATAAGCAGCACTTTTGCTACAGTTTTCCGTAATGTTTGTGACGTCACGACAAATCTGTTGTGTTTCTTAACCACTTAAGACCCGGACCAAAATGCAGGTAAAGGACCTGGCCAGGTTTTGCGATTCCGCACTGCGTCGATTTAACTGACAATTGCGCGGTCGTGCGACGTGCCTCCCAAACAAAATTGGCGTTCTTTTTTTCCCAGAAATAGAGCTTTCTTTTGGTGGTATTTGATCACCTCTGCAGTTTTTATTTTTTGCGCTATAAACAAAAATAGAGCGACAATTTTGAAAAAAATGCAATATTTTTTCCTTTTTGCTATAATAAATATCCCCCAAAAATATATGAAAAAAAAACGTTTTTTTTCCCTCAGTTTAGGCCGATACGTATTCTTCTACCTATTTTTGTTAAAAAAAAAATCGCAATAAGCGTTTATCGATTGGTTTGCGCACAATTTATAGTGTTTACAAAATAGGGGATAGTTTTATTGCATTTTTATTAATAATTTTTTTTTTACTACTAATGGCGGCGATCAGCGATTTTTTTCGTGACCGCGACATTATGGCGGATACATCGGCCAATTTTGACACATTTTTGGGACAATTGTCATTTTCACAGCAAAAAATGCTATAGAAATGCATTGTTTACTGTGAAAATGACAATTGTAGTTTGGGAGTTAACCACTAGGGGGCGCTGAAGGGGTTAAGTGTGACCTCATATGTGTTTCTAACTTTAGGGGGGCGGGGCTGGACGTGTGATGTCATTGATTGTGCTTCCCTATATCAGGGAACACACGATCAATGACAGTGCCACAGTGAAGAACGGGGAAGCTGTGTTTACACACAGCTCTCCTCGTTCTTCAGCTCAGGGGACCGATCGCGGGACTCCAGCGGCGATCGGGTCCGCGGGTCCTGTGGCCGACGGAGCTTCGGACCGGGTCGCGGGCGTGCGCCCGCGTCCCACGGCTTGGCACTTAAAGAGGACGTACAGGTACGTGCTTGTGCCCAGCCGTGCCATTCTGCCGACGTATATGTGCAGGAGGCGGTCCTTAAGTGGTTACATTTTACCGTTGACCATTTTAAATATGAAAGGTCACGATCTTAGGCTCTTCTGTCTTCAGTGATGTTGATCAGGAGAAGTTGAGTTTAGAAGCATAACGTGGCGTGTTGTCAAGGACACTGATCTGACGTAGAGGAAGGGTTGACCGTGCTTACCAAATGGCTCCCATCTTGGATGTGGTCTTTAATGCCCTGCTAAAAGTGATTTTGGTGAAAAACCCCCCCACCATTTGGACAAGAAATGGGCTTTTCGCCAGCGTGCTTTAACTGGTGGTAGAGAAGGGAGGGTTTCCACGTGAAACACTTCCCACACTCAGAGCAGGAATAAGGCTTTTCCCCCGTGTGAATCCTCTGATGTCTCACCAGGTTGGACCTCTTTGCAAAGGATTTCCCGCAGTCTAAACAAGAATAAGGCTTTTCTCCCGTGTGTATTTTCTGATGGGTAACCAGATAGGACTTGTCATTGAAACGCTTCCCACATACGGGACACGAATGCGGCTTTTCACCCGTGTGTATCCTCCGGTGGGTCACAAGGTGGGACGTCTGTGTGAAACATTTGCCACATTCGGAACACTCAAACTTCTTTGAACCACCCTGGGTTCTTCGATGCAAATGAACCTTTTCCCTCTGAGGTAAGTATCTGTTGTATTCAGAAATTGGGAACATTTCGCTCCCACTTTGAGCTGTATGGTGGGGGATGGGGTGTGGCTGATCGAAAAAGTACATCCCATGCGTAGAAGGATCGGAGGATAGGTTGTTGCTGTGATATGCTGGATGAAGAATTGGGTTAAAGGGATTATCCCCTGGAAAGTCCTCTGAGAAGTCGTCGTCGTCTATTTCACTATCCAGACATATGACCGAGTGCTTCTCTGTTTTATCTCCATTACACGGTCCATCTTCAAGGGAAAGAATCAATTATTTTCAGTGAGTACGTATTATCAGTTTGTCATTTTATTTAACCTCAAATTGTTTGAACTTTTTCACGCTTCTCCTTTAAAATTTCTTTCCTCCCCTTAACCACTTAACGACCGCCGCATATACATATACGTCCACAGAATGGCACGTACAGGCAGATGGGCGTACATGTACGTCCCTGCCTTTCCGCGTGTCGGGGGTCCGATCGGGACCCCCCCCCCCCCCCCAGTACATGCGGCGGTTCCCGTGGCTGTCCGAGCGATCCGGGATGAGGGGGCGGCTGTTCGTCTTTGTCCGCCCCCTCCGGATCGCTCTCAGCCAATCCGCACGCTCCCCTGTGTGTCACTTCCTCCTCCTGTGTAAACACAGGAAGAGGGAAGTGATGTGATCTCTCCTCTCGGCGGTATTTTCAACCGCCGCTGAGGAGAGATCACATCACACAGTGAGTCTGCACAACACTACACTGACACACAGGCACATTAACCCCTTGCGATCACCCCCCCCCCACCCCCCTGTCACTGAATGCAGTGATCATATATGAGTGAAATATGTAAATAATTGCGCTAATTACTAACTTAAATAATGATGCCAACCGTGCTAAACAGTGATTAAAGCTCTGGGTATAATAACACAGAAAAAACAATATAAGAACCAATCCACAAAATATGTCCAATTGTGCTTGAGATGTGCACCAGTGGTTCAAATGAAAAACAACACCCAGTTCAGTGCAGTGATAAAAAATCCGATGTGATCACAGACACACTCCTGCTTCACAGATAAGGGATCTCCTCCACACAGACACCGCTCATGGAAAAGAAAAGAGACAACTCATTGCGCAGATGGTAGGGCACCAAAGAAACACAAGATGATTCTCTAGCAATAGCACACTCACGATACCGCCGTTCAAACAATGCATAGATAACCAGTGCACCAATCCTTCATGGAGCCGCTCAGCTGATGTTTCATCTCCTCATTCGGATCCACTATCCGTCCCGCTCGTAACTACTCCCCCACGCGTTACGTCAATGGTCACTTGACTTAATCATGGGTCACTACCCGTCCGCTCTCAGCTGATGTTATTTATAGTCAGTGAGGCAATCAGGCAGAGACGGGAGCGAGGGAGTGATTAAACATCTACATCATTGCTGGCGTAAAAGGATTAGACACGCACTGTACAAAATATCTAGTGCATGTTGGCAATTTTAATACATAAGAACAATTTAAAAACGTATTTAAAAAAACTTTAGCGATTAGCATTTGTTTAAACAAACACTGGGGATATGCATCAAAGGCATAGCAGCCTCCAGTGGCTAAAACGAATATCACAGCTTATGTAGCAAAAACATATCAAACAATATGAGAAATAGATACAGACATAATCGCATCATTCATATACAATTAGAAATATACAATTAAAAATCCCAATATAACGCACCTTGAAAAAATCTGTAGATATTCTAAAATTCATTTAAAATTTTAAAATTAAAATTAAAAATTAAAAATTAAAATTACAGAGAGGAAAAAGGATATATATGTATGTGTAAAACCAGATCCTTATATAGGCATTATCACAACATTATTCAAGTACTTGATTAATTATCAGAGATGAAACAATTGAGGTCGAATTCTATATTTAACCCATTGGGCGATAAAGACCTCATTTCATGTATCCATCTTGATTCTGACTGACTTAGTGTCCGTACCATATGGCTTCCTCTCCAGTGAGGATTGTATTTAGCAATTGCCCAAAATTTAAGATCTTTTGGGTTCATATTATGGCACAAAGCGAAATGGCGCGACACATTATGATTCGGGAAGCCCTTTTCAATATTTTGAACGTGTTCCCTGAGCCTCTTCCATAAAGGTCTTTTAGTGCGGCCAATGTACTGCAGAGAACACGGACATTGTAGAGCATAGACAACTCCCTCCGTCCTACATGTTATTAGATCTTTTATTTGGTATTCCTTTTGTGTAACATTGGACGTGAAACTGGAACATTTTTGGCCATTAAAATTGGTCTTCTTGCAGGCAAAACACCTTTTGCAAGGGAAAAAACTAGGGCTGTGACTGATTAAAATTTTTGTGTTCGATTAATCGTTTTTTTTTTTAATCGATTAATCGACTAATTTCGATTAATTAACGCACATACAGATACAACTACTTTTAGCTGATCTCCTTGCATTGCAACTCTGCATTAGCCACTGGTAAATGTGGTGGGGGCAGTATGGGGGGCAGATGTGTATATTCTTGCAGTATGGGGGCAGATGTGTATATTACAGCATCTGCCCCCATGCTGTAATATACACATCTGCCCCCATGCTGTAATGTACACATCTGACCCCATGCTGTAATATACACATCTGCCCCCATACTGCAAGAATATACACATCTGCCCCCATACTGCAAGAATATACACATCTGCCCCCCATACTGCCCCCACCACATTTACCAGTGGCTAATGCAGAGTTGCAATGCAAGGAGATCAGCTAAAAGTAGTTGTGTGGCAGATGTGTACATTACAGCATGGGGGCAGATGTGTATATTCTTGCAGTATGGGGGCAGATGTGTACATTACAGCATGGGGGCAGATGTGTACATTACAGCATGGGGGCAGATGTGTACATTACAGCATGGGGGCAGATGTGTACATTACAGCATGGGGGCAGATGTGTACATTACAGCATGGGGGCAGATGTGTACATTACAGCATCTGCCTCCATGCTGTAATATACACATCTGCCCCCATGCTTTAATATACACATCTGCCTCCCATACTGCAAGAATATACACATCTGCCCCCATGTGTACATTACAGCATGGGGGCAGATGTGTATATTCTTGCAGTATGGGGGCAGATGTGTACATTACAGCATGGGGGCAGATGTGTATATTCTTGCAGTTTGGGGGCAGATGTGTACATTACAGCATGGGGGCAGATGTGTACATTACAGCATGGGGGCAGATGTGTACATTACAGCATGGGGCAGATGTGTACATTACAGCATGGGGGCAGATGTGTACATTACAGCATCTGCCTCCATGCTGTAATATACACATCTGCCCCCATGCTTTAATATACACATCTGCCTCCCATACTGCAAGAATATACACATCTGCCCCCATGTGTACATTACAGCATGGGGGCAGATGTGTATATTCTTGCAGTATGGGGGCAGATGTGTACATTACAGCATGGGGGCAGATGTGTACATTACAGCATGGGGGCAGATGTGTACATTACAGCATGGGGGCAGATGTGTACATTACAGCATGGGGGCAGATGTGTACATTACAGCATCTGCCTCCATGCTGTAATATACACATCTGCCCCCATGCTTTAATATACACATCTGCCTCCCATACTGCAAGAATATACACATCTGCCCCCATGTGTACATTACAGCATGGGGGCAGATGTGTATATTCTTGCAGTATGGGGGCAGATGTGTACATTACAGCATGGGGGCAGATGTGTACATTACAGCATGGGGGCAGATGTGTACATTACAGCATGGGGGCAGATGTGTACATTACAGCATCTGCCTCCATGCTGTAATATACACATCTGCCCCCATGCTTTAATATACACATCTGCCTCCCATACTGCAAGAATATACACATCTGCCCCCATGTGTACATTACAGCATGGGGGCAGATGTGTATATTCTTGCAGTATGGGGGCAGATGTGTACATTACAGCATGGGGGCAGATGTGTACATTACAGCATGGGGGCAGATGTGTATATTCTTGCAGTATGGGGGCAGATGTGTACATTACAGCATGGGGGCAGATGTGTACATTACAGCATGGGGGCAGATGTGTACATTACAGCATGGGGGCAGATGTGTACATTACAGCATGGGGGCAGATGTGTACATTACAGCATCTGCCTCCATGCTGTAATATACACATCTGCCCCCATGCTTTAATATACACATCTGCCTCCCATACTGCAAGAATATACACATCTGCCCCCATGTGTACATTACAGCATGGGGGCAGATGTGTATATTCTTGCAGTATGGGGGCAGATGTGTATATTACAGCATGGGGGCAGATGTGTACATTACAGCATGGGGGCAGATGTGTACATTACAGCATGGGGGCAGATGTGTACATTACAGCATGGGGGCAGATGTGTACATTACAGCATGGGGGCAGATGTGTACATTACAGCATCTGCCCCCATGCTTTAATATACACATCTGTCCCCATACTCCAGGAATATATACATCTGCCCCATAATGTTACCACACACAGATGGTTGTCCTTTCTTACCTGACTATCAGGCAGGCAGACCCATCTGCAGAGTAGCCGATGGACACACGTGCGCAAGGGAAGAAGATACAAGCAGGCGGGCAGGTGATGATGACGTCAGCGCGCCGCGGCTCCGGAGCTAGGCCGAAGCCGCGGCCTTTCCTATGGGCGAGACCGCGGAGCTCACTCCGCGGATCGTCATCGATCAAAATAATTTTAATCGACCAAAGAAATTAACGATTAATCGACCAATTAATCGTTAATTTCCGCAGCCCTAGAAAAAACCCTTTCCTTGAAAAAAGGTTAGGGTGTTTGATTTGGTGGGAGGATCGGGTACATTTTTTGCCACCAAATCCCTCAAAGAGGGAGCACGTCTATAGATTACCCTTGGCATACTTGGAAGTATACATTGTAGCTGTTGATCAGCTTGCAATATGGACCAATGCCGTTTGAAGATCGATTCCAATTGTCTATGTTGGACATTATAATTCAAAATAATTGGTATATGGTCGTCCATGGTTTTACTTATTATCTTATCTTCAATTAATGTCTCTCTGGGTATGTCCAACACGTTTTTTATTTGCATCTGTATGAAGCTACTATCATATCCTTTTTTGGTAAATTTCTCGCCAATCCAGTTGGCTTGTTCCAAATAGGTCTGGGGATCGGTACAATTCCTGCGAATTCTTACTAGCTGACCTTTCGGTATGTTGATGAGTCATGGGTCATGGTGGCAACTATCTACCGGAATATAACTATTCCGTTCTACCGGTTTGAAAAAGGTTTTATGAATAATCTTATGAGCTTCAAGTGTAATTTCTAAATCCAGAAATTGTATCTTTTTATCATTAATAGTATAAGTAAGTACAATATTTTTCTGATTGAGATTCAATTTCTCAAAGAATTGGACTAATGATTCAGCATCTCCCTTCCATATGAGAATACAATCATCAATGAATCTTTTATACAGAACCAATTGATCTGGCAAGTTCTGATAAATAGCAACTTCCTCCCACTCGGCCATAAAGACATTGGCAACACTAGGTGCATATTTTGCCCCCATGCCAATGCCATTTAATTGCCGGTAGTACTTCTGTCTATACCAAAAATAGTTATGTTGTAGGCCGAATGCCAAACATCTCAACACAAATCTATTCTATTTAGACACAAGTGACCCAAATTTGTTTAGAGCCCATTTTGATGCCTGGATTGCTTCTATATGATTAATAACAGTATAGAGCGAGGACACATCAGCAGTTGCTAGTAGGTAGTTCTCCGATGTTTCAACTTTTACAGTGTCCAAAATCTGAATCAGATGTTTGGTGTCCCTTAGGTAGGTCCTTGTTTGTGGGACCAAAGGTTGAATGAACTTGTCTACATACTGTCCTAATCTTGCATTTATGGACTGAATACCATTGATGATGGGTCTACCTGGAGGTCTCAGAGGGTCCTTATGAATCTTCGGAATTGTATATATAATAGGCACCCTACAATTATCAGGGACTAAGTACTTAAATTCTCTTTTATGAAGTACTCCTTTGTCCCTTCCTCTTTGTACCAAATCAATTAGTTCTTCCTTGTATTCATTCGTAGGGTTTCCTCTCAATTTAATGTATGTACTAGAATCTTGCAGTTGATTTTCCAATTCTTCATAATAATATTCTTTTGAAAGTACCACTATAGCTCCTCCTTTATCCGCAGGTCTAATTATGACCTGCGGATATATGTACTGATCACTGCATTTAGTGTCAGTGTGACAGGCAGTTAGTGTTAGGTCCAGGGTAGCCCCCGTACCCCCCCCCTAATAAAGTTTTAACCCCTTGATCACCACCCTAGTTAACCCTTTCACTCCCTATTGCCAGTGTCACTAAGCGATCATTTTTCTGATCGCTGTATTAGTGTCGCTGTTCCCGCTAGATAGATATTTTTTTTTTTATTGCGATTTTTTTTTTACTAAAGACATGTGGCTGAATACATTTTGGCCTAAATGTTTGACTAAAATCTAGTTTATTTGATTTTTCTTATAACAAAAAGTAAAAAATATTGATTTGTTTTCAAAAATGTCGCTCTATTTTTGTATATAGCGCAAAAAATAAAAATTGCAGAGGCGATCAAATACCACCAAAAGAAAGCTCTATTTGTGGGAAGAAAAGGACGCAAATTTTGTTTGGGAGCCACGCCGCACGACCGCGCAATTGTCTGTTAAAGCGACGCAGTGCCGAATTGTAAAAACCCCTTGGGTCATTTAGCAGCATATTGGTCCGGTCCTTAAGTGGTTAAACTATGTCTTCATGGAGCTGGCTTCCTGCACGGGGTATAGTCTTGCTGGAACAGTAAAGGATCTTCCCCAAACTGTTACCACAAGTTTGGAAGCACACAATTGCCTAACCTGTATCTGTGTGCTTTAGCATTAACAGTAACCTTCACTGGAAACTCCTGAACGAAACTGATTTGGCGGAGGTCCACATACGTTTGGCCATATAGTTTATAGAACTAATAGCACATACTCATCTTTACTTCATTCTGCCATCCACTCTGTCTGAGTCATTTAGTAAGAGGCATGGAAAGTTTTTTGAAATTGTAATTTTTGGCCACATTTTTTTGGAAAATTAAGAAATGTTATATATATATATATATATATATATATATATATATATATATATATATATATATATATATATATATATATATATATATATTACCAGTGCAGTACAGTGTCGCTCACTGGTGACAATATGTAAAAAAAAAAAAATGTATTAATTTTTTTTTACATTTCTTTAACCACTTAAGCCCCGGACCAATATGCTGCTAAATGCCCAAAGGCGTTTTTACAATTCGGCACTGCGTCGCTTTAACAGACAATTGCGCAGTCGTGCGACGTGGCTCCCAAACAAAATTGGCGTCCTTTTTTCCCCACAAATAGAGCTTTCTTTTGGTGGTATTTGATCACCTCTGCGGTTTTTATTTTTTGCGCTATAAACAAAAATAGAGCGACAATTTTGAAAAAAATGCAATATTTTTTACTTTTTGCTATAATAAATATCCCCCAAAAACATATATAAAATTGTTTTTTTCCTCAGTTTAGGCCGATACGTATTCTTCTACCTATTTTTGGTAAAAAAAAATCGTAATAAGCGTTTATCGATTGGTTTGCACAAAATTTATAGCGTTTACAAAATAGGGGATATTTTTATTGCATTTTTATAAAAAAAACATTTTTACTACTAATGGCGGCGATCAGCGATTTTTTTCGTGACTGCGACATTATGGCGGACACTTCGGACAATTTTGACACATTTTTGGGACCATTGTCATTTTCACAGCAAAAAATGCATTTAAATTGCATTGTTTATTGTAAAAATGACAGTTGCAGTTTGGGAGTTAACCACAGGGGGCGCTGAAGGAGTTATGTTTCACCTAGTGTGTGTTTACAACTGTAGGGGGGTGTGGCTGTAGGTCTGACGTCATCGATTGTGTCTCCCCTATACAGGGGATCACTCGATCGATGCGCCGCCACAGTGAAGCACGGGGAATCCGTGTTTACATACGGCTCTCCCCGTTCTTCAGCTCCGGGGACCGATCGCGACGGAGCGGCTATAAAAGAATAGCCGCGCCGTCGTCCCGGATTGTTCCCCGAGGGAATCCACCCGCCGCACACAGCGGGGGGGGGGGGCCCCGATCGGACCCCCGACCCGCGGAAAGGCAAGGACGTATATATATGCCCATCTGCCTGTCCGTGCCATTTTGCGGACGTAAATAGTCGTGCGGCGGGCGTTAAGTGGTTAAAGAAAAAAAAAATTGGCCCAGGTACCATGTGATAGCTGTGGACCAATCATATCATATGAAACACAGCTGTTATAACCGAATCCATTCATAGCAGCTTTGTTGACATTGTGGTCACGTGTTTGCATAGCAATCACATGATCACTGGGCCCTGAGTACTGGAATCCGCAATCCACAAGGTTCCAGTGGACAGACAGGCCACAGAGTTGGCGCACTGCACACTCCTAAACTTGAAGCAGGCACACGGCAAACATGTTCTGACTGCACGTGCCGCCCCGCCACATTAGTGGGTTGGCAATTGGTTAAAGCGGAACTAAACCCATCAATTTAACAGTCTCAAAGAATAGTTATCTTTCTGGCATGTGTCAGGAATATAACTGTCACATTGATTGTTTTTTCAACTAAACTGTCAACCCATCAAATGGTTGGAGTCATAACTGATCACATGTGCAGCATTATGGCAGTTGAAGATGAAACAGAGGCCAAGATGGCAGCTTCCTTGGCTGTAAAAGACAGGAAGGTTCAGTTTTGCTTTAGCCCCTGTTCACACCTAGGCGTATATACGCCTGTAGTGCGTTGCCGCAGCCGCCCCTGAGACGCTGGAGGGATGATTTCACATTGCCCTCTATGGAGATGGTTCACATCTGAACGCCGAACGCCGTACGCCTGCCGCGTGAAAACAAGTCCCGGACCTTTTTTTCAGGCGGCTTTCGGCGTTCGGCATAGGAGATGTGAACCATCTCCATAGAGGGGGTGAAAGCTGCATTCACAATCGCGGCAAATCGCGGTACAAAACGCCGCAATTTGTCACCGCAATTCGCGGGACAAAGCGCCGCGATTTTGTACGCCTAGGTGTGAATGCAGCCTTAATGCCGATGGGACTGAATTACTGGTCCCCTTGCAACGTGAGACAACACTGGTTACCTGAGCAAATGCTAAATGCCAACCACCAGTGCTGTCCTGCAAGTAAATCCAGAAGAGCAGAGGCCTTCATCACATTACCTTCATTCACATTCTTAGCTTTGGTTATCTCTGCAGGAAGTTCTTTTTCTTTAGGAGATTCATAATCCCTCCCGTACATGCGCTCATCGTATATATCTTCAACTTTGATGACAATAACATCATCATCATCGTCGTCACCATTATCATCATCATCGTCATCATCATCCTAGATGGAATAATAGTTTGCAATATTACCACAGTGGCTGTGCAAGCGACACAGTATACATTCACTTTAGCATCCAAGAAGGACTTACATAATAATCAGGGGGATTGTTGTAATCCTCCTGTATGGTATTCTGGGAATACTGAGGGCTGGGAGATCTCTCTGGGGGATTTCTGTTACTGGATCCATCTGTAGGAAACACACACTGACTGAATACACTGTTTCTATGTCTTTATATCAGAGGATGTGTGTATCTAGGGGGATCCTCAATACTCTTCTCTCCTTTACAAGAAATTAAAGTCTCCTCTTACCCGGAGATGTGAGGGGCGGCCGCTTCTCCATCATGACGTCCTTGTAGAGATCCTTGTGTCCTTCTATATACTCCCACTCCTCCATGGAGAAATAGACAGTGACATCCTGACATCTTATAGGAACCTGACAACACACAATGTTACAGTTACCATTGGAACCAGAGAACAGAGCTTGTGTCTCGTTATTTTGGGGGAAAATCCATATGGATCGTGTCTGCTGGATTGTGGAGTGTCGGATAAGCTGTCTTGGGTTGGTGGCATGGAATATGCCGAATCGCAAAAAGGGGCCTGGTCTTTTACCTGCATTTTGGTTCGGGTCTTAAGTGGTTAAAGTTAGACAGTCTCCCATACTTATCCATTTCCGTCATTAATGACGGCAGGGACAATGCTGGGAGAGTTATAAAAAACAACAGGTCGTCCGCAAATGCCGCCAATTTATGTTCCCTTCCTGTTAAGCTGATGCCCCTGATATCTGGATTGGCCCTTATAGTTCTTAAAAATGGCTCCAGTGTCAGAATAAAAATAATAGGGGATAATGGACAGCCCTGGCGTGTTCCATTCTTGATAGAGTAGGGCTCTGAAAGTACCTCATTTATCTTGATTCTATCTTTTGGAGTAGAATATAGGCTCATAACCCAGTTCTACATCCCCCTCTTCAATCCTATATGTTGTATGGTCGCCCTCAGGAAGGACCAGTCAACTCTGTCAAACGCTTTTTCTGCGTCTGTGGATACTAACACTAGTGGCTTTTGATGATGATGAGCGTAATGTATGGCACTTATGGCTCTTTGCGTGTTCTCCATACCTCCCCTTTCTGGCATAAATCCTACCTGATCAGAGTGTATTAAGGTAGGTATATGTGGTAGTAGTCTGGTTGAGAGTATTTTCGTAAGAATCTTTAGGTCCACATTTAGCAATGAGATTGGGCGATAACTTGCACATTGAGCCGGATCTTTCCCCTCTTTATCTATCACTATTATATGGGCCATCAACGTTTCAACTGGTATTGTCTGCCCTTCTCGTATCGAGTTAAACGCCTCCACAAAGCTTGGTGCCAGTTTATCTGCAATCGTTTTATAGTATGATAGGGTAAATCCATCTGGGCCCAATGCTTTACCAGGTTTTAATGTTTTCAAGGCCTCCAAAAATTTCTCAATGGTGATTGGGCCATCAATGTCCTCTGCTTCTTTGTCCGTCAATCTGGGAATTTCCGAGGCTTCTATATATGCCTTAGCCTCCTCTTCTTTACATATCCTGGCTCCCTCTTGTGTCTCTAATTGATATAGGCCCACATAGTAGTCTCGGAATGCCTTAGCAATTGCCTGTGATGAATTTACCAATGTGTCACCCTGCGTTTTAATACGTTCTATATAGTTTCGTATTTTTGTCGCTTTCAATGCATTAGCCATCATCCTACTAGGCTTATTACCAAATTCATAAAAAGTTTGTCTACCCCGGGTCATTGCTGCTTTTGCTTTATCTGTTAACCGGGCATTCAATTTCTCTCGCAAGCAGGTTAGTTCCTTCTCTCTCAGGAGTGTCTGCGATTTCTTATGTAAAGTCTCTAGCCTCCTGATATCCCCGAGCAAAGATTCTAATTGAGCCCCCTGTTGTCGTTTTCTACGTGCTCCTGCTGATATAAATATGCCTCTAATATAGCATTTATGTGTTTCCCACACGCAGAAAGGAGACACTTCCCCTGATTTTTTTGTTAGAAAAACAATTCTAATTCCTGTGCTAACTGTATCTCGCATTCTGGAAAACACATACATTTTTTAAAATAAAGAACAATTTTAATCAACATAAACTTATTAGTATTTCACAGACTCCCCTCATCACAGAACCCATCTTCAACACAGACCCCCCCCCATCAAAGATTCCCCCATATTAGTCCCCCCCATCACAAAACCCCCCCAACACAAACTTCTCTCCATCACAAAGCCCCCAATAACTGACCCCCATCACAAACTCCTCTATATTACAAAGCCCCCAATAACAGACCCCCCACCACAAACTTTTGTCCATTAAAAAGCCCCCATAACAGATCCTTCCCATCACAAAGCCCCCCAACACAAACTCAGCCCAGAATAACAGACCCCCCCCCATCACAGATCCCCCATCACAGACTCCTCTCCATCACAGATTCCCCCCATCAAAAAGTCCCCATATCAGGTCCCCTTATAGCAGATCCCGCCATCACAAAAACCACCCAACAAAAACTCCTCTCCTCACATAGCCCCCTATCATAGACTCCCCCATTACAAATCTCCCCCCATCACAGATCTCCCCCCCTATCACAGATCCCCCATCGATATTACACTGCCGTCCCTTCTATAACATCCCAGCACTCAGCCTCTCTGCTACGTCAATCACACAAGAAGCAAAGCATGGTAGGTCCGGACAAAGGGCGGGACTTTGCTAGTGAAAGGCAGGTGTTTGATTGATGAAACCGCCCCACTGCTTAACTCAAAAGATCCGCCTTTTGTCCGGACCTTTCGTGTTTCTCATCTTGTGTGATAAAAAGGTAGCAGAGGGGAGGGGGATTGTTGCGATATTACAGGGGCAGTCCGTGGGTCGGGTAAATCACACTGGCAGGCCGGATCCGGCCCCTGGGCCATAGTTTGAGGACCCCTAATCTAGACACATCCCTTCTCTGTTACTGGATAATGTCCCAGAATTATCAGCACCGCTCACCTCTCCCGTCAGCAGCTCAATCATCTTCTGGGTAATTTCTAGAATCTTTTTGTTGTCTTTCTCTGGGGTTAGCGAGGGAGGTGGAGGCTCCATGATGAGATGTGGGTTTTTGTGCCATCCCTCTAAATGTTGGGGATTACTGCTATTGAGAAGCGATACCTGTTCACCAGATTTCTTCAAAGGTCCAAAATTCTTTTAAAAAAAAGGTAATAAATAAATTTCAACATCCCCATTCCCTCCTCACCTCTCCAACCAGGTCTATGTTTTATTACCAGAGATAAGTCCTAGAATTCTCCTCATCTCGAAGGATGAGCTCCAGCGTGTTCGCATAGTCCACGTGCAGAGCAAGCCAGGAAGTGTGCACGGCGCTGTGCCAATCACAGCCAGGGAGACATTGTCCCGATGCTCGGCTGCAGAGATCGGGAAATGTGATTAGCGCAGCGCCGTGCACACTTCCTGACGGGCTTTGCATGTGGACTATGCGAACATGCCGGAGCTCATCCTTACTCATCTTTCTGGTCAGATCTATATTTCTTTCAAGTCTATTGAGGGACACAGGGATTTTTGTAATGTGTGGTTATACTGCCACCGACGGGAAGATTGGACACTGGCAAACAAACTTCTGCCACCAAAGACTAGGTAGTCTCTGGCTTGGTGACTCAGAATTCCTGCTCTGCATTCAAGGAAGTCCTTTCTTCCAGTCTTTTGGAATATTTCTCATGACAAATGGCAGCCTTCTGAGCCGAGTTCTGAGTACTTTATGGGCACATATTCCCCTTTCCATTCTGAATCACAAGGTTGAGTTTTTTGTTGCCATTTACTAGGCGCTGTTTTTTGTTGCCATTTACTAGGTGCTACTCACCCAAAACTTCCAGAGCTGCCAGCTTTATCCTGTAAGGAACTTATTCTGGTCTAACAGAAGGACAAGGTGGTGTTGAGTTTGTCTTAAGGCCCAGAACTTCGGGCTTTGACCTCAACCAGGACATCGTTCTTTCGTCCATTTGTCCAGCTCATCAGATTGAGACTTCCTTCATTGCCTGAATGTAGCTTGGGATGAAAAGGGTTTACCTACTTTCAGAAGGACTGACTCGTTCTTTGTCCAACTTCTCTTTCCACTATTTCACGGTGGCTCAGACAAACCACAACCCAAGCTTGTTTGGAGAGAAGAATTGGATGGCCGAATGCCCTTGTAGGACGCTTCCAAAAATCTTTATTGTAACAAATTACCAACAAATTACATCACAGCACTGGAATACAAAGGAGATCTGTTGACACGTTTCGCGCTAAAAAGCACTTACTCATAACACACGTGTGGTCTGAATAAGCGCTTTGTAGAGTGAAAAGTGTCAACCGATCTCCTGTGTACCCAGTGCTGTGATGTCATTTACTGGCAATTTGTTACAATAAAGATTTTTGTCTTCTTTTCAAGTTCCTTCGGTTGCAAGCCCGTCGGGCACATCAATGTGACGGGGTATTATGTGGACTGATTGGAGCGGTGTTCTATATTTGTTGGACCATGCAAGCCTATGGTCTCAGAGATTGGGTTCTCCCCTTCTCTCTTAAAGGGGTTGTAAAGGTACAATTTTTACCTTAGTGCAGTCCTCCTTCACTTACCTCATCCTTCCATTTTGCTTTTAAATGTCCTTATTTCTTCTGAGAAATCCTCACTTCCTGTTCTTCTGTCTGTAACTACACACAGTAATGCGAGGCTTTCTCCCTGGTGTGGAGTGTCGTGCTCGCCCCTCCCTTGGACTACAGGAGAGTCAGGACACTCTTTACGTTGCAGATAGAGAAAGGAGCTGTGTGTTAGTGGGTGTCCTGACTTTCCTGTAGTCCAAGGGAGGGGGCGAGCACGACACCCCACACCAGGGAGAAAGCCTTGCATTACTGTGTGGAGTTACAGACAGAAGAACAGGAAGTGAGGATTTCTCAGAAGAAATAAGGACATTTAAAAGCAAAATGGAAGGATGAGGTAAAGTGGAGCTCCACCCTAAAGTGGAACTCACACTGATCGGAACCCTCCCCCCTCCGGTGTCACATTTGACACCTTTCAGGGGGGAGGGGGGTGCAGATACCTGTCTAAAGACAGGTATTTGCACCCACTTCCGGCCACACGTCTCGGGCAAAAGACGGGTTTTTCCAGACTTCCCGTCTGTCCCCCGTTGTGTGCTGGGAACACTCGGCTCCCAGCACACAGCGTGTGAGCCAATCGGCGGGCACAGCGCGACTCGCGCATGCGCCATAGGGAACAGGGTAGTGAAGCCGGAGCGCTTCACTTCCTGGTTCCCTCACTGAGGATGGCGGGGGGAGCAGCAAAGAGACGAGCGATCGCTCATCCTCTGCTGCGGACGGCGCTGGACTCCAGGACAGGTAAGTGTCCTAATATTAAAAGTCATCAGCTGCAGTATTTGTAGCTGCTGGCTTTTAATATTTTTTTTTTTAATGGCACATCCGCTTTAAGTGAAGGAGGACTGCACTGAGGTAAAAGCGGATGTGCCACTAAAAAAATATATTAAAAGCCAGCAGCTACAAATACTGCAGCTGCTGACTTTTAATATAAGGACACTTACCTGTCCTGGAGTCCAGCGCCGATCGCAGCAGATGACGAGCCGATCGCTCGTCACCCTGCTGCTCCCCCCGCCATCCACGGTGAGGGAACCAGGAAGTGAAGCGCTCCAGCTTCACTGCCCGGTTCCCTACGGCGCATGCGCGAGTCGCGCTGCGCCCGCCGATTGGCTCCCGCTGTGTGCTGGGAGCCGAGTGTTCCCAGCATACAACGGGGGACGGACGGGAAGCAAGGAAAAAACCCGTCCTTTGCCCGTATCGTAGGGCCGGAAGTGGGTGCAGATACCTGTCTGTAGACAGGTATCTGCACCCCCCTCCCCCCTGAAAGGTGTCAAATGTGACACCGGAGGGGGGGAGGGTTCCGATCAGCGGGACTCCACTTTAGAGTGGAGATCCGCTTAAAGGAAGCTATTTAGGAAAAAAATAAATGTACCTGTACAACCCCTTTAAGGCATACATCACTAGAGCTATAAGTGCCTCTTGGGCTCTTCATCATCAGGCTACTGTTTCTCAGATTGGAAAGATACTTGGTCTTCTGTTCACACATTCTCTAAGCTCTACCAGGTGAATGCTCCGGCCTGAACTGATGCCAGTTTCCAGCATAAGGTCCTTCAGGCTGCTCTTTGATCTGCAGGCAGTCCCCAAGTCTGCTGTTTGTACGTGGGCCGGTTAGCGTTTTGTTCCTCTCTCCACCTCTTAGTTGGACTACTATTAGATGTTGCAAGAAGACATGACTTGTGTCCCTCATTGGAAATGATAGAAAATAGGTTTTTAGTATCATAAAATAATTTTCTTGGAATCCCTTGAGGGACACAAGTCCCTCTGTGTTTATGATCATGCTCTCGGAAATGCTTTTCTGCGAATAGGAGTTTTTCTGGTTTGGCCTATGATTTTCTTTGTTTAACACACCTGTAGGTGACGGTATAACCTGACATTAAAAAACTTCCTGTGTCCCTCAATAGACTTCAAGATTTTTTTTTTAGATTAAGGACAAAATTCTTCTTTTATTAATAGGGATAAAGTGATATCATGTGTGTGATGGATCTCGGATGCCCCATATCCCAATGCCATTTTGTCCCCAAGTTACTCGTTCTCTGTTGGGCCATAGTCTGTGGGTAGAAGGACAGCCCCCTTTAAAACACACAGTGACAGTGGGTTCTGTCACAATGTGACCTCCCAGAATCCTCCTCACCTCTCCAGTCAGGTCTGTGTTTTATTAGAAGAGATAAGAGTGATGTCATGTGACCTCCCAGAATCCTCCTCACCTCTCCAGTCAGGTCTGTTTTTTATTAGAAGAGATAAGAGTGATGTCATGTGACCTCCCAGAATCCTCCTCACCTCTCCGGTCAGGTCTGTGTTTTATTAATAGAGACAACAGTGATGTCATGTGACCTCCCAGAATCCTCCTCACCTCTCCGCTCAGGTCTGTGTTTTATTAATAGAGATGAGAGCAATGTCATGTGACCTCCCAGAATCCTCCTCACCTCTCCAGTCAGGTCTGTGTTTTATTAATAGAGATAAGAGTGATGTCATGTGACCTCCCAGAATCCTCCTCACCTCTCCAGTCAGGTCTGTGTTTTATTAATAGAGATAAGAGTGATGTCATGTGACCTCCCAGAATCCTCCTCACCTCTCCGGTCAGGTCTGTGTTTTATTAATAGAGATGAGAGCAATGTCATGTGACCTCCCAGAATCCTCCTCACCTCGCCAGTCCGGTCTGTGTTTTATTAATAGAGATAACAGTGATGTCATGTGACCTCCCAGAATCCTCCTCACCTCTCCAGTCAGGTCTGTGTTTTATTAATAGAGGTAAGATTGATGTCATGTGACTTCTCAGAATCCTCCTCACCTCTCCGGTCAGGTCTGTGTTTTATTAATAGAGATAAGAGTGATGTCATGTGACCTCCCAGAATCCTCCTCACCTCGCCAGTCCGGTCTGTGTTTTATTAATAGAGATAAGAGTGATGTCACGTGACCTCCCAGAATCCTCCTCACCTCTCCAGTCAGCAGGTAGATGATCTCCAGGGTCAGGTTTAATATCTTCTCTGTCATGTGAATACGCTCCTTCTCCATCCTCAGTGATGCAACTTTTAATGGACTCCGTTCCTCATGGGTGGGGCCAACCATGGTGAAACCTCTGCAATTGTAAGAGCGCATTTCAGAAAAACACAGGAAAAGGCCAATGATGTGTCACTTCTGTGTCACATGACCCTTCAAAATGAATAGTATGCCTCCAACCTACGTAATCCTGCCCCACATGAATGCTATGCCCCAGCTCTGCTACTGGGCTCACAACAAATCCACTTTATGTACTGAGAATAATAAATGCAGTTCTCAGGAGTGTCCACTTTCTACATTGTGGTATAATAATCCCCATGCCAGTGATAATATACAGCCCAGGCCCCAGTAATGATAATGAATAGAATATGGTCACTGTCATACATTGTTAGCTGTAACCAGCTGCCTGCCTCCCCTCTATCTTCATTATTCGCCTCTAAACACCGGAAGCTCCCCTCTCACTTCCGCCCTGTGGCTCCAGCACTTCCGCAATGTGCGTTCCACGGCCGACCAACTACTTCCTGGTTTGCCATACAGACCCTTCAAGTCCTCTACAGGAAATAATATACCGTATACAGCTGGCGTTTCGTCACATTGTCTTTCTGGGTTTATGTGACCTAGATTACACGTTTTCTGACGAATGTGTCCTCACTTTAGAGCAGAAGCCGCCATTTTATTGTAGTCCATAAAACGTGTCCTTTAATTTCTATTTGTCCTGCCTTAAACTTTACTGCGGTGTGTTAATGAGATGTAGAGCGATTCTAACTGATTATCGCTAGGTCAAAGCAAAGAATTGGAGAAAGCTATTTAAATGTGCACGTAGGTACGGCCGCCATTTTGTTGTAGCCCTATGGAGAGGACAGAAAATAGCAGCAGTTGTCTAGGGGAATATGGCTGATTTGGGAGTTTGTGTTTAGTGAGCAGTAGAGATTAATGTGTCCAAGTGTGGTAGAGGGAAGGGATTCCAGCACTTTCAGTAGGTTGGAGAAAGGGGGGTCATGCGATCAGAGGGAAAAGGGGGGAGAGAGCTGTGCACACATTTTGTTGTGTGGCTTCAATTTTATTTATAGTGGATAAGTTCTTGTGTTGAAGGTAACAACAGATCAGTTCCCAGCAGCTGAGCACAGCTTTTCAGTAAGAACGCTGCAGGTATAGGAGTAGCAGTCATGGGCAGGTTCTCTCATTGACCTGGATTCAGAAAGAAGATACGACGGCGTATCTCCTGATACGCCGTCGTATCTCGGAGTCCGGCCGTCGTATCTATGCGCCTGATTCATAGAATCAGGTTACGCATAGATCTCCCTAAGATCCGACAGGTGTAAGTGACTTACACCGTCAGATCTTAGGCTGCAATCTCACGCTGGCCGCTAGGTGGCGCTTCCGTTTGTATACGCGAGGAATATGCAAATGAGGAGTTTTTTTACGTCGTTTGCGTTCGGCTTTTTCCGGCGTATAGTTACCCCTGCTATATGCGGCGTATCCTATGTTAAGTATGGCCGACGTTCCCGCGCCGAGTTTTAAATTTTTTACGTTGTTTGCATAAGTCGTTCGCGAATACGGATGGACGTAATTTACATTCACGTCGAAACCAATGACATCCTAGCGACGTAATTTAGAGCAATGCACGCTGGGAAATTTTACGGACGGCGCATGATTTAAATTTTACACGCCCCCTAGCCGCGGAATTTGAATTTCGCCGGGGGATTTATGATACGCCGCCACAAGTTTACAGCCAAGTGCTTTCTGAATAAAGCACTTGCCTCAAAAACCTGCGGCGGCGTAACGTAAATCAGATAGGTGAGCGGATCTTTAGATCTGCGTAACCTATCTGAAGCTAGCCCATTGTGTGCAATGGCTGCTCAGATGGGAGGATGTCCTGTCGAAAATGTTCCCCCGGCGGATTAGGACCCCCCTGTACTACGCAGGCGCAGCGCTTGCTCAGTACGAACCTCAACCGAGCCTCCAAAAATAGCCAAACATGTAGAGCTGAGAGTAAGCTCTACAAGGCACATGCGCAATCACTATCACACATGCCGCACGCTCCCGATGCTAGTGCTACTCTGCAAGGGGCGGGAGTGATTTTAGAACTAGCGCGCGGCATGTGTAATAGTCATCGCGCATGCGCAGTGTAGAGCTGTCTCTCAGCTCTACATGTTTCGACTATTTTCGGAGGCTCGTTTGAGCTTCGTACTGCACAGATGCCGTGCCTGCGCAGCACAGGGGGGTCCTTATCTGCCGGGTGGAACTTATTCGGCAGAACAAGGGCAGTCTGTTTCAGGAACTATAGCAAAATGGCGCTTTCAATAAATAAAACCCAATGACAACAAATCGTTTAGAATGCTTAATATTTTCAGTGTGTACTTAATAGTGGCAAAATAGACTGGTCAGAATTCCTACAAGAAAGTCGGACACATATTGGACTAGTGCTTGTTAGAATCCAACTTTTATCACGCAAGATGTTTACTTTAACCACATGTACACGTTGAAGGGAAACCATATTTGTTCCCTGGTTATGGCCGCTGCTTCACACAGAAAGTCCATGTTGAGGAACCCCCGGAGAGCCCACACAAAGGAACCATATTTGTTCCCTGGTTATGGCCGCTGCTTCACACAGAAAGGCCATGTTGAGGAACCCCGGAGAGCCCACACAAAGGAAGAACCATATTTGTTCCCTGGTTATGGCCGCTGCTTCACCAAGAAGGTCTGTGTCGAGGAACCCCCGGAGAGCCCACACAAAGGAAGAACCATATTTGTTTCCTGGTTATGGTCGCTGCTTCACCAAGAAGGTCTGTGTTGAGGAACCCCGGAGAGCCCACACAAAGGAAGAACCATATTTGGGCTTGTAGTGTGGGAAATGCTTCTTTTAGGACAGGGGTCTCCAAGCTATGGCCTGGGGGCCAAATCTGGAGACTCTGATGTAAGCGGAGACTTGGATAGGGATTCCGATATAAGGATAATTTCCGATGGGGACTCTCATGTAAGGGGGAACTCTAATAGAGGCTCTCATGTTTCATGAGATTTTCTATCAAGGTTCCCTTTACATGGGAGTCCTCTCTTGCATCAGAGTCCCCCTATACATGAAAGTTCCTGTACCCACCCATCCTCTGATCTCAGATATTCAAGCGCACACAAAGTGGAGAAGCCATACCTACAAGTCCTCTCCTCAGACATCGAAGCTTGCACCAAGGGGAGAAGTAATATCCACACACAAGTCCACCTATCTCAGACATCCAAGCTTGTACCGAGGGAAGAAGGCATACTCACAAGTCCTCTCTTCTCAGACATGCAAGCTCATACTGAGGGGAGAAGGCATACCCACAAGTCCACTGTTCTAAGACATCCAAGCTTTCATCAGGGGAAGAAGCCATACTTACAAGTCCTCTCCCCTCAGACATCCAAGCTCACATCGAAGGGAGAGGCCATACCATCAAACCCTCTTCTCTCAGATATCCAACTCACACCAAGTGGACAAGCCATACCTACAAGTCCTCTTTTCTGACATCCAAGCTTACATCAAGGGGAGAAGCCATACCCACAAGTCCTCTCTCTTTTCTGACATCGAAGCTCGCACAAAAGGGGAGATGCCATATCCACAAGTCCACCTATCTCAGACATCCAAGCTCATGCCGAGGGGAGAAGGCATACCCACAAGTTCACCTTTCTCAGACATCCAACCTGGCACCAAGGGAAGAAGGCATTTACACAAGTCCTCTCTTCTCAGACATCCAAACCCACACTGAAGGGAGAGGCCATGCACACAAGTCCTCTTTTCTCAGACATTTAAGCTCACACCAAGGAGAGAAGCCATACCCACAAGTCCTCTCTTTTCTGACATCGAAGCTCACACAAAGGGCAGAAGCCATATCCCACAAGTCCACCTATGTCAGACACCCAAGCTCAAACAGAGGGGAGAAGGCATACCCACATGTTCACCTTTCCCAGACATCCAAGCTGACACCAAGGGAAGAGGGCATACCCACAAGTCCAATGTTATCAGGCTTTAGGGAAAGAAGCCATACAAGTTCTCTACTCTCAGACATCCAAGCTCACACTGAAGGGAGAAGCCATACCAACAAGTCTTCTTCTTTCAGACATCTAAGCTCACACCAAGGGGACAATCCATACCTACAGTCCACTTTTCTCAGACATCCAAGCTTGCACCAAGGGGAGAAGCCATACCCATAAGTCCTCTATTGTCTTAAATCCAAGCTCACACAAAGGGGAGAAGCTATACCCAAAAGTCTATTTATCTCTGACATCCAAGCTCGCACCAAGGGAGAAGCCATACCCACACGTCCTCTCTTTTCAGACATCTAAGCTCACACAAAGTGGGTATGGCACCCACAAGTCCTCTCTTTTCAGACATCTAAGCTCACACAAAGTGGGTATGGCACCCACAAGTCCTCTCCACTCAGACAGTCCAGCTCACACCAAGTAGAAAAGTCATATTTCTGTTTAGGTTGCCACAAGTGTTTCTGGCTGAAGTTATCACTTCTTAAAAAGTGTTTGTAAACCCCATTCATGGCATTTGAGCAAAGCACATATCTCTGTAGTGTTCATTTATTTCTCTCCAAAGCTCTAAGTGTAATTTCTCTCTGGTGCTTCATTCCTCTGTTATCAGCACGATTCACTTCTGAGAAGTTTTTCTGACACAAGGCCAATTTGTGTTGGGAGGGGAATGGAGAGCTCAGAACAGAGATTGTCTATTCACAACACAGTTCTTCTGCTGTGTGGAGGGGGGTGTTCCTTTCCTCCAATCAGCTTTCACACGCTGTAACTTCAGTCTCTCCGCCCTTCCCTATGTGCTGAAGAAGGGTTTTTTTTAACACAATCTGCACTTTGGAAGGGGTGTAGAAAGGGAAAGACAGCAGATATACAAGTAAAACCTATGTAGGAGGATTTGTTTCATCTCTGTATCATCTTGTCTGGGAGGAGCGTTTTGAGTGCGCAAATTTAGATTAAATCTATAGCCCTTCATTTTTTTTCATTGATCATGTTTGTTAGAGACCAGTATGTGTTCAATAAAGGGTATCTCTGAGGGTGTCAGTTCATTGGGTGTGTGACAGGGTTTGATGTTTGCATTTATGTTAAGCCACTAATTTGAATACAGTTTATGGACTTTTGAAATTTGGTCACACTTTATCCTCCGACATCTGTGCATTTTATTTGTATTTTACCTGTTTTTGAATCTGAGTCACACACCGGTTTTCTGAGGTGTCACAGAAAGCATCATTTAGTGATTTTGAACTCTCCATCATGATACAATTGGTCAAGACTTTTCTTCCTTCACAATCCACCTCAACAAAACGTTAACTTCTCACAGGCGTCTCTGCGACTATAGCAGTGGTTCTCAACCTTTTTAGGGCCGTGGCCCCTTGATAAAATTTCCCAAGTTGTGGGGACCCCAATAGAAAAATTATTTTCGACGTGTGGGCTGTCAGCACCCAAGGCAAGACAAGTAATTTGTACCCCTAACCCACGGACATTTAGCGCTTCCTGAGTCCCTTCCACTTTGAACAGTATTAAAACCTCATATGGTACATTTTAGGATGTACCACTCTATCTTCTCCTTTCTTTCCCTTTTATCCCTCTATCCCAATTCCCCGCATCCCCCTCTCTAGCCGCCTTTCTTGTTCTCTCTCTTATTCTCTCTCTTTTTCCCTTCTTCTGCCCTCTCTTTTCCTCTCCCTTCCATGTATTCTTTATTTTTATTCTTTCTCTTACCCCTTGGTGGAGGAGGAATGCGGTGAGTGGCAATGCTGGGGGGAGTTCTGATCAGCCAACTTAGGTATTCTTGATCAAGGTCATCTGCTCATCTGAGAACTGTAGTGGGGACTTTTAATGGCAACTATAAATCACAGGTAGTGTTACCTACTGTGTCTCCGACTTTGTAGTGTCTCGTAGCAGTGACACCTATGCTGAAGTCAGGAGATAGGGTCTCCTCCAGCCCCTCCCATCTCACAATCCTCACCAGTCAGCGGACAGCTAGTCTCTGCCCTCCAGCCATGCCGTGAACTGAATGGGCGGCTGCGAAGAGGCTGAGTGGGGGCCTTGGGCTCCAGGAACAGCCCAGCTGGGTGGCCACAGGATCCAGGAACAGCCCAGCTGGGCAGCCACAAAAAGGCTGGTAGAGTGGTGCGGCTTCAGGAACAGCCCAGGATTTGGTGACCCCTGGCAAATCATCATTTGACCCCCAGGTTGAGAACCACTGGACTACAATATGGCAAAGGCTGTGGGCCAAAACATGTAAGCCTCTGTATTTTTCTGTACTCCACCTGCATCAATAAAGACTATTTTGTTTGGGTGAGGAGTTGACAGCTTTACATCTTTATCTCATACAGTGGTAAGGTGCAAGGAAGACACCATTAGCCAGTGCACCATGTACTCACCTTTACCAGGTGAGCGTTTTGGGCGCTGTCTGTTATGGTATGACTCTGTGACTACACTTTTATTTTTTATCAATACACCGTTTTCATTTCACCACCCTGATCCTGTCCATCAAATGGGCCTAGGACAGGCTCTGGGCCTAGGACTATCTCTAAAAACAGATATAAGTTGGCGCTTGCGACAAGCTAAGTGTTAGAACGCCAGCCTGTTTGACATCATGGGGGATGGTCAAGAGGAATTAAAAAAATTACTAATAAAAGTCCATGTGATAGCACCTGGAAGGCAGCCCAGTGAAAGGTAAGAAGAAACTTCTAGAAACAGCTGAGTATAAAACACAGGCGCCACTCTAAGTGCAGTATAAAAGTTAATTTAATACACAAGCGAGTATAGGTACTCACGAGTAAAAGGCATTGGGCACAAATTGCCAGGTGTCCGTAGAGAGAGTGCATCCGGGAGGCTTCCCGCTGGTGGCTCAGAGTGAGCTGCGCCGGTGGTTGCCGACACATCCTAGATGTGGAACACACAGGGAGCCGGGGGATGACATCACTTCCGGGATATGGTGAACCAATGGGCGACGTGTTTGCGAAGCTAATACGAGGGTGCTCCGGTCTGGTTACATGATCTCCCCAGTGGCCAGCTTCAGTGAAGAGGAGAGATTGCTGACAACGGTTGCAGAGCCTATGCCATTACGTCACCTATAGGCTTGTGGTCCTGCCATAAATCCAGTGTCCTTATAACTCTGCCGTGAACTGAAATCTCAAAACAACATTATGAGCCTTCCCAGAACTGAGAAGTGTGCAAAAGAAAAATTCAAAAAAAATATTGTTTTTAGTGGAGCAGTGATTTTATTGATGCTTAAAGTAAAAAAAAAAAAATTGCTTTAAATATAGGCCCGGATTCACATACATTGGCGCATATTTATGCCGGTGTAGCGTATCTTTTTTACGCCACGCCGAACCAGCGCAGAGAGGCAAGCACAGTATTCACAAAGCACTCGCTCCCAAATCTACGCTGGGTTCCCTCGGCGTAAGCCGGCGTAGGTGGAAGTGGGCGTGAGCCATGCTAATGAGGCGTGACTCCATATAAATGAAGGACTGAGCGCCATAAAGTTACGAATAACGTACGGCGCATGCGCCGTCCCGTGGACGTATCCCAGTGCGCAGATACGACGGATCACTGCCTACGACGTGAACGTAACCTACGCCCAGCCCTATTCACGTACTACGTAAACAACGTAAAATACGACGGCTGTTCCCTGGTCCATACCTTTGCTTGAGTTGCGCCTCATAGATGGGGAATAACTATACGCCGGACGTAAGCCTTACGCAAGCCGCGTATATTATGCACCGGGCGCAACTACGCTCGTGAATCGACGTATCTCCCTCATTTGCATATTTGCAATGAGACGGCCAGCGTAAATATGCGCCCACCATATGCCGGCGTAGGAAAGTTACGTCGGTCAGATGAAGCCTATTTTTAGGCGTATCTTGTTCTGTGGGCACGGCGCACAGATACGACGGCGCATAGTTACACTTACGCGGCGTATATCGAGATACGTCGTGTAAGTGCTTTGTGAATCCGGGCCATAATGTCTGGGGGGTCCACTAAAGCCCTGTACACACAATCAGTTTGTCCGCTGAAAACCGACCGATGGACCGTTTTCATCGAACAAACCGATCGTGTGTGGGCCCCATCGGTTTTATTTCCATCGGTGTAAAAAAATAGAACATGTTTTAAATTTTTCCTATGGATAAAAAAAAACGATAGAAAAATCCAATCGTCTGTATGGAACTCCATCGGTCAAAAATCCATGCATACTCAGAATCAAGTGGACGCATGCTTGGAAACATTGAACCTTCATTTTTTTTCGGCTCGTCGTAGTGTTGTACGTCACCGCGTTTGGACGCGATCGGATTTTTGACTGATGGTGTGTAGGCAAGACTGACGAAAGTCAGCTTCATCAGATATCCGACGGAAAAATCCATCGGATTAGATTCCATCAGATATCCGATTGTGTGTACAGGGCTTTAGTCTGCCTGTAAAGTGTCCCACCTCTACCATGTATATAACCTGCTGCAGCAAAACTAAATTTTTTAAAGAAAAAAAAAAAAAGACATTTACATTTATTTTTCCCGCAATCTTTTTATACTGCTTGGGGAGGCCACATTTTAGCGCACTCGGAACAAGATTAGAGATCATGAAAAATGTATTTAGGTACAGTGTTTCATGACCATGTATTTGTCACTCAAAGTGCGACAGCGCTGAAAGCTAAAAATTGGCCTGGGCAGGAAGGGGGTGAAAGTGTCCGGCGTTGAGGCGCTTAAAGGATAGCTGTACTATCATAAATGGTGCCATCTTAGTAGATAATTAAGATATTTCACCCCCCAACTACAGAACAGACTAACTTGTAATCTCCCAGTTTTAGTTACACAAACTAAGGCAACTTTTAGGTAGATTCAGGTACAATGGTGTTAACTTGCGGCGACGTAGCTTAGCATGTTTAGGCTACGCCGCCGTAAGTTAGCGAGGCAATTACTTGATTCTCAAAGTACTTGCCTGCTAAGTTACGACGGCGTAGCCTAAAGTGGGCGGGCGTAAGGGCGCCTAATTCAAATTTGTCTGAGGGGGCGTGTTTAATGGTAATGAGGCTTGACCCGACGGGATTGCCTTTTTTGTCAACTGCGCATGCGCCGGGCGCCTACAATTCCCAGTGTGCATTGCGGCTGAGTACGCCGCACGGCCTATTGATTGAGACGTGGACCTAAACGACGTAAATCCCTATTCACGGACGACTTACGCAAACAACGTAAAAATTTCGAAGCGAGAACGGCGGCCATACTTTAACATTACTATTCCATCTATTAGATGGAATAACTTTAGGCCTGATAATGGCCTGATAATGCCTTACGGAAATGGCGTAAATGTACTGCGGCGGCCCGGCGTATCTACTAATTTACATATTCTACGTCGACCGCAATGGAAGCGCCACCTAGCGGCCAGCCTCAATATTGCAACCTAAGATAGGACAGCGCAAGCCGTCCTATCTTAGATATGTTTAAGCGTATCTCTGTTTGAGAATACACTTAAACATAAGTCGGGCGTAGATTCTGAGTTAGGTTGGCTTATCTACTGATAAGCCGGCCTAACTCTTTCTGAATCTACCTATTTGTCTGTAACTAAGATAGTGGCGGTGGTAGTGGTGGAGGCAGGGCCGTTTGATGGAATTTGGGGGCCCCAAGCAAAATGCACATGGAGGCCCCCCCCCCCCCCCGCAGCTTCTTAAGGGCGGTTTGCAGGCACCATTTTTAACGCTATAGTGCCTGCAATACGCTCCAGTGTGAAATGGGTCTTATTGCTTCTTTTTAGAATCGGGTAATATTTATTAAAGGTTTTTGAAAAAATTTACAAAGCAGAGAAAAGACTCTACAGTAGAGTCTACTGTAGAGACTTTTCTCTGCTTTGTACATTTTTGCAAAAAGCTTTAATAAATATTACCCGATTCTAAAAAGAAGCAATAAGATGAAAATGGGATGGCAAAGAAAGAAAATGGAAAGAAAGCTATGGTAATTAATTGTTTTGTTTACGATGTAACATAATATCCAGGTAGGGTTATTATGGTCAGCTACCATATTTTTACTACTAACTGGGTCTTGATGACTTCCCCCCCCCCCCCCCCGTGTTCTTTTTAACCCCCCTCCCTACACGCGGCAGCCGGCTGGAGATTCAGTTTGTTGTTCCTGGCCGGCCGGACTGAAAGGAAGTAGGCACAGAGCACTCAGTGTGTGCACTTCCTGTCAGTCCGGCCAGGAACAACAAACTGAATCTCCTGTACCGCGTGGACTGCAGGAGAAAGGCTGCAGCTTATAGGATGCAGCGGCACGGCAAGGGCGAAGCTGAAGTTTTGTTTTTTAGTTTTGTGTAATTTGTGTGTATCCACAGTATCCCCATTACTTAAAGACAGATGCTTCTGCTAAAAATCCTTCCTGCTGTGCCTCTTCAAGCCGCTGGACACTGTGGCCCGCCCTGCTGGGGCCCCAGGCCAGCTCGGGGCCCCAAGCAATTGCTTGTTTTGCCTGTCTTGTTGCGACGGGCCTGGGTGGAGGGGACATGTCTATCATGATGCGTCTAGGAAATAATGTTCTGAGATGGACACCATATGCCAATAGCAGTGGTGTTGGGCGTGACTCCTATGGACTAACTTTAAAATTAGGCAACTCCTCACATTTGCTTTATTGAGGGTCTAAATTTAGACATCACTTTGCATAGCCTTATGCCCTGTACACACGACCGGATTTCCCGTCGGAATAAACTCCGACGGAATTCCGCTCTAACTGTCTTGCATACACACGGTCACACCAAATTCCGACCGTCAAGAACGCGTTGACGAGCCGAGAAAAATTAAGTTCAATGCTTCCGAGCATGTGCTGATCTGTTTCTGAGCATGCTTGGTTTTTAGTCCGTCGGAAATGCATCCAGACTAACTGAAAAATTGAGAACATGTTCTCTATCTAATTTCCGACGGAAAAAGTCAGACGGGGCATACACACGGACGGAATATCCGATGAAAAGCTTCCGTCTGACTTTTTCCGTTGGAAATTCCGCTCGTGTGTACAAGGCATAGGTTTTCTCTTTTCCAAAGCCATTCTTGTAGCAAGTTGATAAGTGCTATTGACCAAAGAATTTTGCCTGGGAGGTTGGCTCACACTATTCAATGCTACACCTCATACCTTCACAGAAGATCAAAGTAAACAAAAGAAAAAGTAACCGACTCTCAAGTATTTAGACGTAAAGGGGTTGTAAAGGTAAAAAAAAAAAATGTTTCCCTGAATAGCTTCCTTTACCTTAGTGCAGTCCTCCTTCACTTACCTCATCCTTCCATTTTGCTTTTAACCACTTAAGACCCGGACCTTTATGCAGCTAAAGGACCTGGCCAGTTTTTGTGATTCGGGACTGCGTCGCTTTAACTGACAATTGCGCGGTCGTGCGATGTGGCTCCCAAACAAAATTGGCGTCCTTTTTTCCCCACAAATAGAACTTTCTTTTGGTGGTATTTGATCACCTCTGCGGTTTTTATTTTTTGCGCTATAAACAAAAATAGAGCGACAATTTTGAAAAAAATTCAATATTTTTTACTATAATAAATATCCCCCAAAAAGATGTAAAAATACTTTTTTCCCCTCAGTTTAGGCCGATACGTATTCTTCTACATATTTTTGGTAAAAAAATAAAACGCAATAACCGTTTATCGATTGGTTTGCGCAAAATTTATAGCGTTTACAAAATAGGGGATAGTTTTATTGCATTGTTATAATTTTTTTTTTTTTTTACTACTAATGGCGGCGATCAGCAATTTTTTTTGTGACTGCGACATTATGGCGGACACTTTGGACAATTTTGACACATTTTTGGGACCATTGTCATTTTCACAGCAAAAAATGCTATAAATGCATTGTTTACTGTGAAAATGACAATTGCAGTTTGGAATTTAACAACTAGGGGGCGCTGTAGGGGTTATGTGTGACCTCATATGTTTTTCTAACTGTAGGGGGGCAGGGCTGGACGTGTGACGTCATTGATCGTGTTTCCCTATATTAGGGAACAGACGATCAATGAAGCTGCCACTGTGAAGAACGGGGAAGGTGTGTTTACACACAGCTCTCCCTGTTCTTCAGCTCCAGGGACCGATCGCGGGACTCCGGCGGCGATCAAGCCCGCGGGTCCCGCGGCCACGGAGCTTCGGACCGGGTCGCGGGCGCGCGCCCGTGACCCACGGCTGGGCACTTAAAGAGGACGTACAAGTACGTGCTTGTGCCCAGCCGTGCCATTCTGCCGACGTATATCTGCAGGAGGCGGCCCTTAAGTGGTTAAATGTCCTTATTTCTTCTGAGAAATCCTCACTTTCTGTTCTTCTGTCTGTAACTCCACACAGTAATACAAGGCTTTCTCCCTGGTGTGGAGTGTCGTGCTCGCCCCCTCGTTTGAGGGGGCGAGCAGGAGAGTCAGGACGCCCACTAACACACAGCTCCTTTCTCTATCTGCAATGTAGAGTGCTTCCTGCTCCCCCCTCAAGGGAGGGGGCGAGCACGACACTCCACACCAGGGAGAAAGCCTTGCATTACTGTGTGGAGTTACAGACAGAAGAACAGGAAGTGAGGATTTCTCAGAAGAAATGAGAACATTTAAAAGAAAAATGGAAGGATGAGGTAAGTGAAGGAGGACGGCACTAAGGTAAAGGAAGCTATTTAGGGATTTTTTTTTTTACCTTTACAACCCCTTTAATCTTGTCTGTAAGCCTGACCATCACTGGTTTTGGTGGACTCATAGCTCTCTAGGGGCCAGATCCTCAAACGAGATACGACGGCGTATCTACTGATACGCCGTCGTATCTCTGTTTCTAACTATGCGGCTGATTCATAGAATCAGTTACGCATAGCTAGCCCTAAGATCCGACAGGTGTAATTGAATTACACTGTCGGATCTTAAGGATGCAATTCTAGGCCGGCCGCTAGGTGGCGAGGCCATTGCGGCCGGCGTAGAATATGCAAATGAAGACTTACGGCGATCCCCGAACGGCCCGTCGATCTAAATCTACGTCGTTTCCGTCGAGTTACGTCGCGTAAAACTAGGGCTGAGCCCTATTTGACTAAGCCATGGTAAGTATGGCCGTCGTTCCCACGTCGAAATTTAAACCTCAACGTCGTTTGCGTAAGACGTCCGTGAATGGCGCTGGACGCCATTTACGTTAACGTCTAAGCAAATGACGTCGGTGCGACGTCAGTTAGCGCAATGCACGTCGGGTAATTTACCCGACGGAGCATGCGCAATACGTCCGGCGCGGGAGCGCGCCTAATTTAAATGGGACTCGCCCCATTCGATTGGGCCCGCCTTGCGCCGGACGGATTTAAGTTACACCGCTGCAAATTTCCAGGTAAGTGCTTTGTGGATCGGGCACTAACTTGGGAAATTTGCGGCGGTGTAACTTAAATGGGAAAAGTTAAGTTACGGCCGCTGGTTGTGGATCTGGCCCTAGGTTCCCTGGGCCCGGTGCAACCTGAGCTTGTAACAGCAAAGTTTTGTGCACCACATTATCTGTTCACAGAAGCCAGCCAGCGGTGATTGAACTCCTGGGGGAAAACAAACATCTGCATAGAAAACAACATAACTCCTTCACGAGCCAACGTCTACTGCATCTTCTTGGCTTCCAACCCCGTGTGAGTTTTCCCGTGTTTCTTAAGCTGAGACTTCTTTATGAACCTTCTGCCACATTCATTGCAAGAATATGGGTAGGCTCCGGTGTGGATAATCTCGTGCCTCAAAAAATTGGACTTGTCAGTGAAAAACTTCCCACAGATTTCGCATGAGTATGGCTTCTCCCCGGTATGAGTTCGAAGATGGTTGGCCAGGGTTGAAGTCTGGATGAAGCCCTTCCCGCACACCAAACAGGAAAAGGGCTTTTCCCCGGTGTGAATTTTTTGATGTCTATCGAGGTGGGACTTCCATATAAAACCTTTGCCGCACTCAGAGCAGGAAAACGGCTTCTCCCCGGTGTGGCTCGTTTGGTGCTTAAGAAGGTACGATTTTTGGGTGAAACGTTTGCCGCATTCAGCGCACTGAAAGAGCTTTTGGCCAGAGTGAGTCCTCTGGTGGTCAAGAAGACATGTTCTTCTCGTAAAACACTCGCCACATTCGGAACACGCGTACTGCTTGTCCACTCCGTGAGATCTCTGGTGTGAGATGAATTCTGCTCTCTTGGTAAAGAGTTCACCACACTCAGAGCACAGGAAGCTCCGTGCGACTCCACCTGTCGTATCTTGGAAGATGGGGCAAGCGTTCGGAAAACTTCCCCCACATGCAGAGGGATCAGGTGACAGATCTGCACTGCTAATCACAGGGTAAGGGGTAGGGGTTAGGATGCTTTCTTCTGTAGAATCTGCTGCCACGTCATCATCTTCTATTTCACCATCCCAAAAGGTATCCAGGTGCTGCTCTTCTGCAATATTCAAATATAGAACAATATATAAAATGTGTGTGTGTGTGTGTATGTATATATATATTATTATTATTATTATTAATAATAAAACAAGTGTAGAGAAGAGAAGGACCCTATGTCGTGTTTTTACTGGATGTCCCAGTGCAAAAGCTTTTCCTCACCTCCTGTCTGGTGACTAAGATATATATATACTTTATTAATAATATAAAAAAAAATATATGTATATATTTATTTATTATAATAAAATTATACATATATTTTTTTATATTATTAATAAAAAAATAAATAAATTATATATATACAGGGAGTGCAGAATTATTAGGCAAATGAGTATTTTGACCACATCATCCTCTTTATGCATGTTGTCTTACTCCAAGCTGTATAGGCTCGAAAGCCTACTACCAATTAAGCATATTAGGTGATGTGCATCTCTGTAATGAGAAGGGGTGTGGTCTAATGACATCAACACCCTATATCAGGTGTGCATAATTATTAGTCAACTTCCTTTCCTTTGGCAAAATGGGTCAAAAGAAGGACTTGACAGGCTCAGAAAAGTCAAAAATAGTGAGATATCTTGCAGAGGGATGCAGCACTCTTAAAATTGCAAAGCTTCTGAAGCGTGATCATCGAACAATCAAGCGTTTCATTCAAAATAGTCAACAGGGTCGCAAGAAGCGTGTGGAAAAACCAAGGCGCAAAATAACTGCCCATGAACTGAGAAAAGTCAAGCGTATTTCAGAGCTGCAACATCACTGGAGTGCCCAAAAGCACAAGGTGTGCAATACTCAGAGACATGGCCAAGGTAAGAAAGGCTGAAAGACGACCACCACTGAACAAGACACACAAGCTGAAACGTCAAGACTGGGCCAAGAAATATCTCAAGACTGATTTTTCTAAGGTTTTATGGACTGCTGAAATGAGAG